>NC_090372.1:205508583-205587925 GCF_036365525.1 Heterodontus francisci
TTATCAGCAGCTTGCGAAATGTGGTAATGTGCAAATATAAAAACATGTTATTTCGTATTTTACTCAAAAATATGCTTTTTTTTAAAAAAAAAGCTATTTGTTCTTGGGACCTAGGCAATGCACCAGCAAGGCAGTAATTCCCCTTGTTGGTTCTCAGGGAAGATTGAGAGTTAACATTATAGTATGGGACTGGAGTCACAGACTAACCAGACCAGGTAGGGAAGGGAGTGAACCAACCGAGTCTTTGCAACAGTTTTCTGTGGTCAGTTTTCCTGGTGCTAGTCCACAGATGAATCTGCTCGCTTGTGGTCTTTTGTTGTTGAAAGGATTCTGTTACAATTCTGGCTTCACTTTGTGTCTAAGTGGTTTGTTTATTATTTGATTTCTATTGTCTGCTGCTGTAATGTTATGTAAAAAAAAGTGTCTGGGCCAGTTTGCAAACCTTCAGAAGTGACACATCTTATTAACAGGTAACTAGCCATTCCAGTTTTACTTTGCATTTAAGGGGAAGCTAGATAAAGGGTAGGAGGAAGCTTGTGTGGAGTGCAAGTACCTGTTGGGCTGAATGTTTCGGTACTTTTATATTCAGTGTACTTCTGTGAATGTAATGGTTCTGTTCTGCAAAAGAAGAGTAAGTGAAGGGATTTAGATAAAGAATTCATAGATGCGTTGTTTTAAAGTGATTCCTGCTGTCCACTGTGCTTGTGAAATGTAATACCACCCCCAAAAGTTGAGAAAGTGCTTGGGAAAAAAAACTTTGAGGTCTCAGGAGTTTCTAAAGCAAGATGCATGGTATGTGTTTATGTTGGATGTGTAATACTGGGCAACAGTCAGAATGACATTATTTCCCTGCCTGTGTTTGCATGCAATTATATCATACACTTGCAGGACAACCTCCTTCTGGTGCTTTAATTTTCATCTGTGCTCAGCAGCTAGCCACATGGGCACAATTATAAACAGACTCTGATGGTGTTTTGTTAAAATAAACTTTTACTGTTTAATTTTGGAATGATAAATATTTGAATTGTATGGCTCCCTGCTCTCCCTCTCTTCCCCCCCCCCCCCCCCCCCCACAAACACACACACACCATGAACACTTTCTCTGCTTTCAAAAGGAAACCCTTAGTTTTATCGCAGTATAAACTCGAATTACTACTTCTTTTACTGCAATCTCCCTTTCAAATTAGTCAACTCAACCATTTGTCCAGCTGAAATGAATCAAAACATGCAGCTTAAATTGGAGAGATATCATTTCTGAAGTGCACTGTATATAAGCCGTGTTTCACGTTTTCAAACTCCTGTTTTTGCTGTACAAGCAAGATGCAATCAAAAAACATGAGCCAGCTGCTGTTAGACAAGGTTTTGTTTTGGAATCCTGAATTAAGCTTTTGTATTTTGAATTTCTTAAACAAGCGTCAACATTGCTAAAGTGAATTTTGCAAGTCCAGTCGAGGCAAGTTGGGATATCATTGTCAAGTCTCTTTCCACAGCAGTATGGGGCCAATATGACTAGATTGAAATTATCCCCACTTTCTCGCACAAAAGGCAGTATTCAAATCAGATTGTTCAATCTATTCAATGTGAGAGCTTTGCTGTGTTGTCACTACATTTTGACTAAAGTGTAACGGTGGGTGGATGGGTACACATCTGTCCAAATACGGCTGACGTTTGGCAAGAGCGTTTTCAACCGTATAACGCTATGGTGGTTATGGATCTGTCACTAGTGGAAGCAATTTGAGTATTGCTGAGGAAACTTGTAGTACAATATTGAAACGTGTTGACCTGAGTCTGTTTCTTTTAATCTGCCGTGTGACAAATAAGCTGCGCAAACCATTTTGGTTCAGAGGAGATCATTCTGAATGGAGTAACTTACTGCTTAATCTTTATTCCATTATGCCACTTTAACCCTTTTTCCTCTGTGTTTAGTGGTTCTTTTTAGTTATTTTGTGATTAAATGCCCAACAATCCCATATGGCACCCATTAAAGAATATTGCAATATTACACTAAGTACCAAAATTCTCCATTCTGTTTACTACAGAAAGCAGCCCATGATACTCTTGTCAATCAAACAACCATATTACTTGACAGTAATGACACAAAATAAGCACTATACCTGTCTATCGCTAACATAACCAAACTCAATAACTGATGAACAGAGAAACTGTCAAAAAAGCCCATTCTTTATTTCACGGAATGGTGACAGTGCCGAGACCCAATGATATCACAGTAGTCTTGAGCACAAACAAATATTTCTAAAGCACTAGCAGAATTAGAGGCTTTGATTAGATCTTGGTTCTGCTGACATTTCCAAATCGGCTGAGCTTTTGCTGTTGCAGCTTGTGACACTATCAGAACCCTTCGGTTAAATTTAAAATCTTTTAACTCTTCTTGTAGCATTCATTCGGGTCGTAAAACGAGGAAGTAATTTAGGAGTTTGAAGCACTGGGGTCATGTTGAAGTGATTGATTTGCCCACGTTCATTGGTAGCTGGGGTTACTCACTCCTGGTACCCATCCGAATTCTGCAGTGCATATACTGCAGCAGTTTCTGATCTTTTAAAATCCACTCAAAGCTGCGAAATGTCGCAAGCTAACAATTTTCTCCCTTGCATCCTCTTTCCCTTCCCCCCCAGGCTGTAAGGTGCTGACTCATGGTGACGTATTTCTCCATAAGGCTGACTGTTCTCCAACATCTGGCACAAGTGACTGTGATCTTAGGCGACATATTTCTATTCTCCCATGCAGTTTACCAGCAAACTCAGTCCTGTCTTACCAATGGACTGTCACCAGGCCTAAAAACCTAGGCAATGTTTTCTGTACTTCTACTCTCTGTAAACTTGAGCTCATTCAAAACTCTTGTTGCCTGTGTCCTTACTCGCACCGTCCCGTTCCCCGATTGCCCCCGTGCTCGCTGACCTACATTGGCTCCCGGTCAAGCAATGTCTTGATTTTAAAATTCTCGTCTTGTTTTCAAAACTCTCCATGGCCTCACCTCGTACCATCTCTGTAATCTCCTCCAGCCCTACAACCCTCTGTGAGACCTTTGTGCTGCTCCAGTTCTGGCCTCTTGAGCATCCTTGATTTTAATCACTGAACCATTGGTAGCTGTGCCTTCAGTTGCCTAGGCCTTAAGCTTTGGAAGTCCCTCCCTAAACCCCTCTGACTCTCTACCTCTCTCTCCTCCTTTCAAGCTGCTCCTTAAAACCTATCTCTTTGACCAAACTTTTGACCATCTGCCCAAATATCTGCTAATGTGACTCGGTGTCTAGTTTTGTTTGATAACACTCCTGTGAAGAGTCATAGAGTTATACAGCACAGAAACAGGCCCTTCGGCCCATCGTGTCTGTGCCAGCCATACAGCACCCAACTATTCTAATCCCATATTCCTGCACCTGGCCCGTAGCCCTGTATGCTATGGCGTGAAGTGCCTTGGGATGTTTTATTATGTTAAAGGCGCAATATAAATGCAAGTTGTTGCCAGTTGCCTCCCTGGTTGTTTGAGTCTGGACCTACCCAGTCTTTGCAGCTGCTTCATACTTGACCTTAAATATACTGAATGAGCCACTGTGAGATGCAGTGATGTTAAATTATGTTGGTTAGCATTTTTTTGTTGCCTTGAGATTTCTGAGGTGATCAGACTCTGTACGGTCCATATGGATATTGTACCTGTTTGTTAGTACCTGAGACTTAGTAGTTGGCAGGAAAAAAGACAGAGGCGCAAGGGGAGAGCCAACTGTGCAACAGCCCCGACAAACAAATTTCTCTGCAGCACCTGTGGAAGAGCCTGTCACTCCAGAATTGGCCTTTATAGCCACTCCAGGCGCTGCTTCACAAACCACTGACCACCTCCAGGCGCGTATCCATTGTCTCTCGAGATAAGGAGGCCCAAAAGGACCTGTTTGTTAGGTCAGCTTTTCTAAGGAGGTTTTGCATTGTATTGATGGGAACTAAGGCGAGGTAGTGGAGTTGAGTTACAGATCAGCCATGATCTAATTGGATAGTGGAACAGGCTGAAGGGGCTGAATGGCCTGCTCCAGTCCTAGAAAATGGAAAAAATCAAGTTCTTCCAATTTGGGCACAGTGGAGACCCACTTTCTGCTGTTCCATCTACTATGGTGCTATTAGATATTGCGTGTATCCCATGGAGGAGGTTTAGTGGCGGCGGACTGGTGGATAACTGGAGGTTTTCCTATATATAAAAAGGGAGATAGAACAAAACCTTGGACCTCTAGACCAGTCAGTTTAGCATCAGTGAAAGGAAAGATACTGGAATCTGTACTAAAAGAAGTGGTAGAAGAGAATCTAGAAACAGAAAATGTAATAAAAAAAAAGTCAGTGTGAATTCCCAAAGGCTAAGTCGTGCTTAACTAACCTGATGGAATTCTTTGAAGAGGTAATGGAAAGAGTGGACAAAGGTAATATACAAGGTATGCTGAAAGGCTGAGGTGAGGCAGGTAGATTGGAAGGAGACCCATATGGGGTAGAAACACAGAATTGTTGGGCTGCATGGCCTGTTTTTGTGCTGTATATATGATTTAAACTTATGTAATGTAATTTGACAGGTCCACCTGTGCTTGCTGCCTGAAGGGGAATGGGCTGGGAAAAATAAGATGGGCGGGAATGACAGTGGGAGCCTTTCCCAAAAGGGGCACAATATCCTTCACTGTCGCTGGGTCAAAATCCTGGAACTCCCTTCCTAACGGCACTGTGGGTGCAGCTGCACACCATGGACTGCATGGTTCAAGAAGGCAGCTCACTGCCAACTTCTCAAGGGCAGTTAGGAATGGGCAATAAATGCTGGCCTAGCAAGTGATGCCCACATCCCATGAACTAATGAAAAACACCCTGCCTGTAGAGCAGCATATCTGGAGTGTTTACTCTGCCAGATTCACTTCACAGTGCACTGAATCTGTATTGAGCTCATGGTGTGCAAAATCAGTGTTGTCATCAGAATATTTTAACACCTACGATATTTTCAACAGTTGGGGTATTTTTTGCTCTTGGCCGGTTGTCTGAACTTTGAAATTATCAATTTATAAACTTCCATTTTCTTAATGCAGTTCTTGGTTGGCTAAAAGGGCAGTGGCAGTCGAGGGTTGTAAGTGTCACAGCTGTGCTTCACACACAACCAGCCTTTTGAAATGGTGAGGTGGAGCAGTTGAATTAATCACACGCTTGGTGTCACATTAGTTATAAAAGGGGTCCTTTTCCTTATGGAAAGCAGAACTATATTTCCTTCACTTACACATGAGCTTGGAGCTCTCAAAGGTGATTGTTAATGCGATATGATGCACAGCTGGCACATTGTGAAAGTGAGTGCAGTGTCCACATTCAGCCCGTTGTATCCAAAGCTGATTCCTTCACCAATATAAAGTAAACTCATCTTAAAGCTTCAGGTGTGATGGGTGATCAACATGAGGGAGGTATGAGTTGGAGCTTGTTTCTGGGAGTCGAGGGCTATTGTTCCTGAAATATTTCTACACTTTGGCATTATTCATCCATCCAGTGAGCTGCCATTGTGTTGGAGATGACTGGCCTGCACTGTCAGTTGGTTGATGCCATGTGCAAATTAACAACAGCCACAAATTCAGAGATCCGTGGTTCCTTACATTGTGTCTTAAAAGCTGTTTGAAAGAGAAGGTGGATAATTATGTCTTGTTAATTTCTCATATGGATAAGATGCCTGGTAAGGGAAATAACTGGAAACTGTCAGTAATGTGCTTTGTTGTACCATCGCTGGGCTGTGGAAATATCTGCTAACATGTGCATGCTGGACTCCTCTCCAGACCTGGCATTTTTCTGAACAGAAGAAATCCTTTCACTTTATTAGACTGCTCCAATTCCCAGAGTTTGAAGAGGCTGGAATTGGAATGGGGGCATTGATGTAGGGTTCGGAGAGAAGAGCCCAGGTTAACTCCAGGGACAGGGCCTCCAAGTTATGAGGGGTGGCTCACGTTGCCGAGCTTGCTTTCACTGGGCAGAAAGATTGAGAGGAGACAGGATACAAGTTTTTAAAATGCTGAAAGGAGCAGCCAATGAAAATGCAAGCAAGCATTTGTGACTGTGAGCACCAGAAACCGCAAGTAAAATTTGAAATTAAACTATTCGCGCTCCCCCCCCCCCCCCCGGAGTGGTGAATATGTCGGTAGACTCTTGGGAAAATTAGTTAAGATGCTTTTTAAACAAAACGTTGGATAAGTATATCTGGTAGTTTACGTGGAGCATTGGCAATGCAGTGGCTGTTTGTTAACACTTCAGCGAAGTGCCTTGGGATATTTTTGCATTGTTAAGGCACTATATAAATGCAAAAGCAAAACTGATAAATTTCAGACAAAAGGTCATTAACAGTTTCTTTTTCCACAGATGCTGTCTGACCTGAGTATTTTCAGCAATTGCTGTGTCTATATGTGCAAGTTATATGAGCATAAATTAGGAGAATTGACAGGGTTGTTTGATCAGGGCTGGGTATCACAGTTGGGCTTGATCTTGTTTTTATCTATTAACCATGTGCACTCTTTTCTAGTCGGTATCTGTGACTCATAA
This sequence comes from Heterodontus francisci, assembly GCF_036365525.1. Lineage (NCBI taxonomy): Eukaryota > Metazoa > Chordata > Chondrichthyes > Heterodontiformes > Heterodontidae > Heterodontus > Heterodontus francisci. The sequence goes on from NC_090372.1 coordinate 205,515,127, forward strand.
TCAGGAGCAGCATTTTATGGTGAACTTCTCCTTTCACTCGCTCCTCCCTCCCTCCCTTTCCTTAGCTTGAAAGAGAAGGTGCCAGTTCCCTCTTTGGTACTCTGGCCGAAGTTAGCTTCTAGTCTTTATGGCTCAGCACCAAACACTACATTATTTTTTATTATTCTTTCATGGGATGTGGACATCGCTGGCAGAGCAGTATTTGTTGCCCACCCCTAATTGCCCTTGAACTGAGTGGCTTGCTAGGGCAGTTAAGAGTCAACATTGCAGTGGGTTTGGAGTCACATGTAGGCCAGACCAGGTAAGGAAACCGATTTCCTTCCCGAAAGGACATTCGTGAACCAGATGGGTTTTTGCAGCAATCGATAGTTTTATGACACCATTGCTGAGACTAGCTTTTAATTCCAGATTCTTTATGAACTAATTGAATTTAAATTCCACCAGCTGCTGTGATGGGATTTGAACCCGCTTCCCTGGGGCATTAGCCTAAGCCTCTGGATTACTAGTCCAGTGACAATAGCACTACGCCACTATCCCCCATTACCTTCGATTGAGGGAGCGCTGCACTGTTGGAGCTGCCGTCTTTCAGATCAGGCATTAAACCGAGACTCTGTATTCTGCCTGTTCAGTGGATGGAAAGAAAAATTCCCGCTGCAGTTTTCCAAAGAAAAGCAAGGAATTCTCCCAGTATCCTGGCCAATTTTCATCCCACAAAATGGATTAACTTGGCAATTATCTCATTGCTGTTTGTGGAACCTTGCTGTGTGCAAATTGGCTGCTCTATTTGTCATCAGTAACTATGCTTCAAGGGGATTCATTGCCTGTGGGAAATGTAAGCCGCCTTCCGTTTATCTTGCATTTGCTAAGGCCAATTATTAAAGGGCCTCCCTGGTCACTAGCCTTTGCAAATCCAGAAGATTTTACATGCTGTCGTCAGTTCTCAGCAGCCAACCCAAACATTCTACCGATGCCAATGTAAAGGCAGAGCTTCAGTGATGCATGAATTTTCACAAGTCTGATGCAGTGCTCTGCATGTGTGTGTATGTGCGTGAGTCTGTGTACTGTGTAGAGTGTGCCCTCCTCTAGGCCTGTGCATGCCATTAGAGAGCCTGGAAGCTCTTTCATGCAACAATGCACGTGGCTGCCAAATTCATCAAATCGGTGAGGTAAGCATGAATTATTATAAAAGCAAAATACTGCGGATGCTGGAAATCTGAAATAAAAACAAGAAATGCTGGAATCACTCAGCAGGTCTGGCAGCATCTGTGGAAAGAGAAGCAGAGTTAACGTTTCGGGTCAGTGACCCTTCTTCGGGTCACTGACCCGAAATGTTAACTCTGCTTCTCTTTCCACAGATGCTGCCAGACCTGCTGAGTGATTCAAGCATTAATTATTTATGCCTCACCCCCAAAACCGTAAAACTCCTTGAAATAGTGCTGCCTCGTGAATCGAGGTCTGATGGTTTACTGAGAGTAAAGTGGTTGGTGTCACTCGGCATTTTATTTTTGCGTAAACCCCACCCGCCCCCACTGTGTGTGCACCAGGGAGTGACACCCAGTGTCTGCGTCATACAATCTTGGAGCAAGCGGAAAGTTTTAAGTTGCTGCAGCTCAGTTCTCTGACCATAACCGTCACTGTTTGATATATAAATTACTAACGGCATTGCAGGCATTTTCACTCGTGCTGCAAGTCTCAATCGAGCATCTTTAATTAAACCCAAAGGCAAAGAATAGACTCCCCTGTCTTTTAGCAGTGGAAATCTCTGGCCTTAATGTGGACTACATAGAATATTGGCACAGGAAGAGGCCATTCGGCCCAACCAGTCCATGCTGGTGTTGATGATCCACTTGAGTATCCTACCATCTTTCCTCATCAGCATCTATCATCCAGCTGTGGCTCAGTTGGCAGCACACTCACCTCTGAGTCAAAAGGTTTTGGTTTCAAGTCCCACTCCAGGATTTCTGAGCACAACTGTCCAGGCTGACACTCCAGCGCAGTACTGAGGGAGTGCTGCACTCTGAGATGCTGTCTTTCAGATGAGATGTTAAACGGAGGCCCCATCTGCCTGCTCGGGTGGATGGCACTGTTTTGAAGAAGAGCAGGGGACTTCACCCTGGTGTCCTGGCCAGTGTTGATCACTCAATCAACATCACAGAAACAGATTATCTGGTCGTTTTCACATTACTGTTTGTGGGAGCTTACTGTGTGCAAACTGGCTGCTGCGTTTCCTACATTACAACAATGACTACACTTCAAAATAAGTACTTCATTGGCTGTAAAGTGCTTTGAGATGTCTGGTGGTTGTGAAAAGCGCTATATAAATGCAAGTCTTTCTTTTCTTTATCCTAATCCTCTATTCCCTTCTCCCTCATATGCTTGTCTAGTTTCCCCTTAAATGCATCGATACTATTTGCTTCAGCCGGCCCCTGTGGTAGCGAGTTCCACATTCTCACCACTCTCTGGGTAATGAAGTTTCTTTTGAATTTTCTATTGGATTTCTTGGTGACTATCAGATATTGATGACCTCTAGTAATGCTCTTCCCCACAGCAGGAAACATTCTCTCTGTATCTGCTCTATCAAAACCTTTCATAATTTTCAAGACCTCCATCGGGTCACCCCTCCGCCACCTTTTTTTCAAGAGAAAAGAGACCCAGCCTGTTCTTGCTTTCCTGAAACAAAGGACTAGTGGCAGGAAGGAACATTTTCAGCGTGCTGCTGTTCCAGAGGTTGTGGTTCTCTGCTTCAACACCTCTAGCTCGGCGTTGCGTTTATATAACATAACAGTGCTAGCGCACACTCCTCGGCTTCAGAAGAATGTTTGTGCTCCTCCAGTGTTAATTTTTGCACCACATGGCCTCTGGTAGAGTTCCAGATTAGCCTGTAATTATGGGCAGGAGTACAGTGGATAAATGCTTGCTCAGGAGTGGGCTGTCAGTGTGTGCTCACTGGGATGTATAGGATGGGGCTTGCTATTCTGTCACTGCAGCTCATCTCGGGGCACCATGCACAGTGGCAACTTGCTGCATTTGGCAATGCACAGTCAGCACTATTTTGGGAAGAGCCCAAACCCTCTAAACGGGTCTGAGCAAATTATAACAGTGTGTCTTTAAATGAAGTGAAGATTGGTGCTGCTTTCAGACAGTGCTTCCAAAATGTACTGAAAGAGCAACAGAATTGCAGACTCTCAATTCATGTACTGATTCTGATTGTATTGTTTTAAAGCGTTCAAATCGCTAAGGACAAGAGAAAAAAATTCTCCTTTCTCCCCCTGTCCCATATCCTGAGAAATCAGTTTCAGTAAACCTGTTTAAATCAGTAAATCTGCAGCATTGGTGACTTTGCACTAACCCTGTTAAGAAAAATGATTCATACTTTCAATAACAAGACCAGAAAGAGCTCCTTATAGGGCTTAGAATACATTTACACTGACTAGGCCAGATACTGCATAAAAATGAGGTATTAATTGAGCATCTAACTGGGTCAGTTTAACAGATTTGCATTATCAAAGGTGATGAGGTGTTTAAACTAGAAACTTAACTACACAGAGAGATAAAAATAGCATCTTGTACACTTAATGCCATGCAAGCCCACAAGAAATGTGTCTGAGGGGAATTGGCATTTAGTAACTGGGCTATGTGCCATTTTCTCCCCATCAAAAGAGCACGATATTCTCCTCGATCTCTCCTGAGGATGCTGATCCCTCCTGGGTCCAATACCATGAGTGACAGGCAGGTATTTATCCCGACTGGAGATCCAGTTCTGTAGGTGCTGGGCAGATGCTGACTCCTACTAGGGTTCAGCAGCATGGATGCTGGTCTCCCTGGGGTCCGGACCCATGGGTAATCATGCTCTCATACCGTGCCAGGCTGACATGTTCTGATATCTTGTCCCACTGACCTTAATTTATCTCCTCCCCTGAACGGGGATCATCACCAGTTAATCATAGTATCATAGAAAGTTATCGAGTCATTACAGCACAGAGGGAGGCAATTTGGGCCATCAAGTCCATCCAGTCCCTCCCATTTCCCCGTTCTGGACCCGCAATCCTGCAAGTTTGTTTTCTTCAATTGCCCTTCTAATTTCTTTTTACTAATCTTCTCTGCTTCCACCACCCTCGTAGGCAGCGAATTCCAGGTCATTACCACTCACTGCATAAAAAAAGTTCTTCCTCACATCCCCCTCTGCACCTCTTGCCCAAAACCTTCAATCCTAGTCCCCCTAGTCCTAGTACCTGGGAACAGCTTTTCTTTGTCTACCTTATCCAACCTGTCATAATCTTGTAGACCTCTATCAAATCTCCCCTCAATCTCCTTTGCTCCGAGGACAACAGCCCCCATCCCTGGAACCATTCTGGTAATCATTGGACAAATGATGAGGTTTAAGTCCTTTTATGAAGTAGGCAAGACACCAGGATCTACTCACAAGTGGCGAACTGCACAACCCAACTCAATGTAAAAGGTGTAAATGCAGTATCACCTTGCTTCTGAGCATACTGTGACGCACGTTGGAGATTGCGCCATTCGGAGATGTGGAGCTTCAGCTGCTGAGTACTTCTCTCCAACTCAATCATGGTAGCACCAGTGCCTCCATATGTAAGCACCATACCCATTCCAGGTGGTGCCTTTTAACAGCCACTTCCCTGACGGTCAGACGTCCTTCATTGGCTCACTTCAGGTCGAGGGACGGCTTACATTGTGCTAGCCCCCAGCTTGACGTTCCAGACATCCAAGTGCGCTTCTGTGTTCTGGGCTCATTTGACATCAGGTTGTTTAATCCTTGTGCAAGGGGTTTTGCAGGCTTGCAAGAGATATTGTGGGCTTCAGCACATTTGAACACTTTGGCAGGATTTAGTGTGACGATTATGTCGCCAAAATAGTGAGCATGAATTTATTGCCACAGCACATGTCAGAAAAATGTTGCAAACTCTGTAATGGGGCATTTAGAATCATAGAAATTTTATGGCACAGAAGGAGGCCACTTGGCCCATCATGTCTGCGCTGGCTGAGAAAAGATCCACCCATTCTAGTCCCACCTTCCAGCATTTGGTCTGTAGCCGCAGATTACTTGAGGTGCATATCCACACTCCTTTTGAATGAGTTGAGGGTCTCTGCCTCAACTACCCTTTCAGGCAATGAGTTCCAGACCATCACCACCCTCTGGGTGAAAAAAACCTTTCCTCATCTCCCCTCTAATTTTTCTACCAATCACTTTAAATTTATGCCCCTAGTCACTGACCTCTTTGCTAAGGTAAATATGCCCTTCAACTCCACTCTATCCAGGCCCCTCACAATTTTGTACATTTCAATCAGATCTCCCCTCCGCCTTCTCTGTTCCAAGGAGAACAACCCCAGCCAATCCAATCTTTCTTCATAGCTGCATTTTTCCAGTCTTGTCAACATCCTCGTAAATCTCCCCTGTATCCTCTCGAGTGCAATTACATCCTTTTTGTAATGAGGTGACCAGAACTGCACACAGTACTCCTGTTGTGGCCTAACCAATGAGTTATACAGTTCCAGCATAACCTCCCTGCTCTTGTATTCTATACCTCGGAAGGATTCCATTTGCCTTCTTAGCCACCTTATCAACCTGTCCTGCTACCTTCAGGGATCTGTGGACATTCACTCCAAGGTAACTCACTTCCTCTACACTTCTCAGTATTCTCCCATTAATTGTGTATTCCTTTGCCTGCTTGACCTCCTCAAATGTATCACCTCACACTTCTCTGGGTTGAATTCCACTTGCCACTTTTCTGCCCATCTGACCAGACCATCAATATCTTCCTGCAACCTACAGCTATCCTCCTCGCTATCTACCACACGGCCAATCTTTGTGCCGTCTGCAAACTTCTTGATCATGCCCCCAAATTTACGTCCGAATTGTTAATATATACCACAAAAAGCAGGGGACCCAGTACTGAGCCCTGTGGAATGCCACTGGAAACAGCCCTCCAGTCACAAAAACACCCGTCAACTATTTCCCTTTGTTTCCTGCCACTGAACCAATTTTGTATCCACCTTGCGGCACTTCCCTGGATCCCATGGGATTTAATTTTTTTTAACTAGTCTGCCACGTGGGATCTTGTCAAAAGCCTTGCTAAAATCCATGTAGATCACATCAACTGCACTACCCTCACCAGTCTTCCTTGTTACTACTTCAAAAAATTCTATCAAGTTGGTCAAACAAGATTAGATTAGATTAGAGATACAGCACTGAAACAGGCCCTTCGGCCCACCGAGTCTGTGCCGAACATCAACCACCCATTTATACTAATCCTACACTAATCCCATATTCCTACCAAACATCCCCACCTGATCTTCCCTTAAATCCATGCTGACTCTCCTTGATTAACCTGTGCCTTTCTGAGTGCCAGTTTATCCTGTCTCTCAGAATAGATTCCAATAATTTACCCACTACTGAGATTAGACTGACTGGCCTGTAATTATGCAGTCTATCCTTCACTCCCTTTTTAAACAGAGGTACAACATTGGCAGTTCTCCAATCCTCCAGCACCACACCTGTATCCAGTGAGGGACTGGAAAATGATGGTCAGACCTTCCGCTATTTCCCCTCTCACTACTTTTAACAGCCTGAGGTACATTTCATCTAGGCCTGGTGATTTATCATCTTTCAAGGATGCTAATCCCATCAAAAACTACTTAAAAACGGGATCTCAATGACTCTTGTATAAAAGGCAATGTTACAGAAGGATGCTTGTTACTTCAACTTCAGTACTGTTGTTGATTCCTGTTTGAGCTAAGTTGAAAGAACTGGCTGGGGACATGAATTATAACCAACGCTGCAAGGGAGCTAAATAAACTCTAAAACTTAGTCTCAATGCACCAAAGTAGACTTAATTTTTTTTAAAGTTCTGAAGGGGTTTGATAGGGAAATACAACTTCCTGTGTTTGGGGAGTCATCGCTAAGGGATCAACAGTATAAAATGGTCACGAGGAGAGAGAGAGGCTTCATACAGAGGGTTGCTAGAGCATGCTATGTTCTACAGCAGGGAGTGGTTGCGATCGGGAGGAATGTGGCAACACATTCAGTTACTGTGAGTTGGATTAACTACTAACTATTCTTTGTAAGGAGGAGGTAATTAGCGTTTCTGTTATCTTGTGATGGTACCAAATTTCCTACAACAGTGACTATGCTTTTTCATTGGCTTTCGAGCACCATGGGATGTCCTGAGGCTGTGAAAGGGGCTATATAAATGCAGTCATTTTTTTCAGATTGATGCTCCTGGTGATGGAGGGTTGGAATTGAAGTCAGCCTTCCATTGCAGACTCTGGAATCTGATAATGTAACGAGGCAGATTTACAGTACGCGAGGAACCGCAGGATGATTGACCATCTAGCCTTGCTCATTAAAGGAGTCTGGAAAGGTTGGGCTGTGAATGGAGGCTGAGCTTCATGGTACAGTGAGCTCATACTCTCATGGGTGGAGTGGTCCAAGCTGGCTAAGCAGTAAGAAGCTTAACTAGTGCCCTGTGTTGGTGAACTGTGTTATTTGAGTTGATTAAACTTCAGCAGTACTCTGAACACACTTGGGATGCCTAACCCTTGGTTCTTTTTGGCCTACACCTAAGCTGCCTTTACTGAGGGAGTGCTGTTAGAGATGCTGTCTTTCAGATCAGACGTTAAACCAAGGCCCCGTCTACGCTGTCAGGTGGTGTGAAAGATCCCACGGCACTAATATGAAGAAGAGCAGGGGAGATATCCCCAGTGTCTTGGCTAATGCTTCTCCCTCAACCAATATCACTAAAATAGATTAGCTGGTCAATATCATATTGCTGTTTGTGGGATCTTGCTGTGCACAGATTGGATGCCATCGTCCCTACATTACAACAGTGACTACAGTTCAGAAAGTATTTAATTGGCTGTGAAGCACTTGGGACACCCCAAGGTTGTGAAAGGTGCTATGTCAGTGCAAGTCTTTTTTTTATTTCTTCCCACCCCCTGCCATTTTTGCCACTTAGGAATGCAGCTGACCATCCTGTGTTTTCTGTCTGAGATCCCTGCGGGGATTAAAATTTGTTTACCATATAAAGCCAACGGGAATTCTGCCTGCACTGAGTTCTGTACCTGGGTTCAGATGGAACATGGTGATGAGATTCTTCGTCACAAGTGCCAGCTGTCCCAAAAGAAACCTTTTTTTTATTATTAAGAAAGGTTTGAACTCTGATGGATTTCAAACAGGTTGCAAAAAATCGCACATCTTGGGTTGTGTCATAAGGATTGCCATCTTGCAATTTGCCCGAGCTTACAGCATGTAAAACAATGTGGTGACAAAAGGGGCCCTACATATCTTGACTATCTAGCAGAACATTTGTGACAGTTATGTAGCCAAACCAGAGAGACTGGCTTTATTGCCACAGCGATGTTGGCACATTTTTGATTCCAAAAGCACTCGTGCAGTTTCAGTTAATCTGAGCTTCTAACTGGCTGTCACATGCCTTTCTGAAGTCGAGTGGGATACCTTTTGGAGATGCCCGCTGCGTTCCTGCATAGTTGCGTGCCCGAGTCAGCAATGGAGCCTTGCTTTAGGCCGGAATATGGCCTATTCCTTGTATTAGATGCAGTTTGTAGACGTTGTGTATTTGACAGGTTCCTTGTGTTTTGCTCCTCCTACCCTAACGGGCAGTGGTGGCCCTCTGAGTCATTGCAAGGAGTAGAGTGATGTATCGTCCGAAAGCTTATGAAGAGGTGCTGAATGCGTTTATTGGAATGAGAAGAATTACTGCCTGAGCTGATCTCATTTTCCTAGTTGAATATTGTACTTCCACCAAATTAACCCAATGATGAGGAAGGTGAGGAGCACCTTCCTTGTGCAGTGTCGCCCTGCACATTGTGGTCCAGACTTGTTGGCATTGAGAGCAAAGCTCGCAGACATACTGACCAGATTGAAGAAGTGACTCCAAGTTCGAGGTGGATGTTTTGAGATCTGGCTCCCTATTTCAACTGAAACAAGTGACTACTGGACAGAAGGATTTTTTCAAACACTTAAAACTGGAGGTGAGGTTGATTTTCATAATGCGACTCGGTCTGAGTGGCTTGTGATAACCCTCTGCTGTGCTTGAGTTGTACTGCATTTCATATTGCTGCCCGTGTTGGTAGGATTTGAAAGAAAGCTCCCTTTGTACAGCGGCTTTCATGTCCTCGGGACTTCCTGACGTTCTTTGTAACCAGTGAATTAGTTTTGAAATGAATCCCCTGTTTTTCTTGCAGGCAGCTGCTGTGGGCAGTTTGCACAAATGCAAGGTCCCAGAAGCAGGAATGTATGAACGAGCATGGAATTTATTTTTAGTGAAGTTGGTTGATGGATGAATGTAAGCCAGAGCTCCATGGCAACTCTCTGGTCCCCTTCAATGCCCGTGGGATCTTTCGGAACCACCTGAGCAGGCAAACAGGGCCTCTGTTGGTAAAGCTGAACAATGGTCATGTCCCTATGGGGGGGTAAACATGTCGCCTTGCTAATGGAAAGCATGTCATCCCACGAAGAAGGAACTTGCATTTATATAGCTCTGTTCATATGGTTTGAGGTCAAGGCTATAGTGTTATAGCTCTATCTCTGATTCATATCCAAACAGGCTCTATGCTTACAGAGCTTTTTGAAATCATCCATATTATCTTTACTTAAACTGTAATAGAAGCACCTAGTGTTACAGTTAGGTTTTGCCCTTGCACCCTGCTGTTTACTAGCATGAGATACTCAATCACATGCAGCCCCATGGGTCTCAGAACTGTCTGCTGGGATGGTGGGGGAAGCAGTTCGTCCTAATGCATTAAGAATATTGCACATGAGAGCATATTGGGAATAAAACTGCACTTAAGCCTCTTGGTCTTTGGTATGGGGTCACTTGTGGCTCAGTGGTAGCACTCGCCTCGGAGTCGGAAGGTTTGTGGGTTCAAGTTCCACTCCCGACACTTGAGCGCATAATCTTGACTGACACTCCAGTTCGGTACTGAGGGAGTGCTGCACTGTTGGAGGTGCCGTCTGTTAGATAAGTCATTAAACCAAGGCCTGGTCTGCATTCTCGGGTGGATGTAAAAGATCCCATGGCACTATTTGGAAGAAGAGCAGCATCTAAAACATGTTATGTGGTCATTATCACGCTGCTGTTAGTTTGTGGGACCTTGCTGTGCACAAATTGGCTGCAGCTTTTCCTACATTCCAACAGCTAAAGATGGGGTACTGGTGAAAGACTGGGTCAAGGTCACACTTGTGCCAGTTTGTAAGAATACCAGGAACGTTTTGAAAGAATGTCAGGCGCAGTCATTTGTTCTGATCTGGAATACACTGCTTGAGCGAATGGTGGAAGCTAATTTAATAGTAACTTTCAAAAGGGAATTGGATAAATACTTGAAAAGAAGAAATTTGTAAGGCTATGGGGAAAGAGCAGGGGAGTGGAACTAATTGGCTAGCTCTCACAAAGAGCATGATGGGCAGAATGGCCTCATGTGTTGCAAGATTCAGAGATTTTAAATAATTCAGAGCCTTTTCTAACTTCCTCAATGTGTGCAGTTTCTGACGTACATAAATCTGTAAGTTTCAGGGGTGATCACTGTGAAATGCACCCAAAGCTCCTCAATACATGGCCTGTTTTTGCGCAGAAATGCCATCGCTGTCAGGGGATTAAAAGTGTGTTCCGAAAGGTTCCTTCCACCTCTGCAAGACCATTATGGGATAAGTAACGCGGCTTTTGCACTGCAGCCCATGAGCAAGCTAATTTCCCTTTGATCATCGGGAGATGAAGAGCACTTGGAAGGCCATTTTTATTTCCCATCCTTGGTTGCTGACCGTTGTGGGCCTTGGGGCAGCACTTCTGACCCAGTGGTGTTTGCTAGGGAGACCCAGGCATCTGACACTGTTTTGTTATACATCTAATTCAGGGTGGTGCTTAACTTCGAGGTGATTGGTGTTCGTATGGCATCGCTGCTTTTGTTCATGGATTTTTTTTTGTTCTGTCATGGGATGTGGGTGTCGCTGGCAAGGTCAGCACTTGTTACCCATCCCTAATAGCCCTTGACAACTGAGTGGCTTGCTAGGCCATTTCAAAGGATAGTTAAGAGTCAACCACATTGCTGTGGGTCTGGAGTCACATGCAGGCCAGACCAGGTAAGGACAGCAGATTTCCTTCCCTGAAGGACATTAGTGAACCAGATGAGTTTTTACAACAATCGATGATAATTTCATGGCACCATTTCGGAGACTGTTCCAGAATTGAATTTAAATTCCAGCAGCTGCAGCGGTGGGATTTGAACCCATGTCCCCAGGGCATTAGCCCAGGCCTCTGGATTACCAATTCAGTGACATTACCACTATGCCAGCATCTCCCAGTAGTAGTAGTAGTCTCACATTAGTAGTCGCGGGACTGGCAGGTGCTGTTGAAGTAACCTTGGCCAGTTGGTGATGTGCATCCTTTAGAAAGTAAGTACTTGTTTCCTCCGTGTTTCAGTGACTGAGGGGAGCAGGTGTCGGGTCCAGAGGCAGGGAGCTCTCCTCCGGATGGCATTGAACTCTGAGTGGTGCTGTGGCTTGCGTCCATCCAGGAAATCAATGAGTATTCCATCACAGTCCTGACTTGAAGCTTGTTAGATGGGCTGTCCTCCCATGTGCACTCTGTCTTCATGCATGGTGGTGGTCTGTCGTTTCGTGGGTGCGTTTCCTGCTCAGGACCCTAGGGCTGGTGGCGCAGTAACATTGAGTCTCAGTCGCAGCATTACTACAGAGACGATAGCGGTATATATCCTGGCACCACCGCCATTGTGAGCTGTGAGTTCACAGCCTTCATGAAGACTGGCGGGTCATGAGAATTGGCTAAATACATGATGGAGAATGATATGCGGGACTATGGGGACGGAGGGGGACTAACTAGATTGCCGCTTCCAAGAGCTGGCTCAAGGCGATGGCCTGCTGCACTGTAAGCTTGTATGATTCTAGGTGGGAAGATAGAGTTTCAAAAAATAAATAATGGGTGGTCCTGGCAAACGAGTTAGAAAAAAAAAAGTCCAGTTGGTTTCCTTCAATGTGTCCGTCTGACACCTACGCAATGGGAGCTGGCTGTGCAAGGCTGATAAAACAGCAGCTTAAGTGCGTAACAAGGAATACAAATAGCATATTGACTTTTTAAAATAGTCATGTGCACAATGCTAAAACCTGAATGTAATTCAGTACTTACTGAGCACTGAGTTATGTAAGTGTACTTATGTTGGTTTCCTTCTACACAATGCAATTTTCCAGCTGTTTGCACAGAAAGGAATGTTGAGAGAGTGTTCCCAATGATGTGAATGATTTGGCGAGGCTCCTGAAGCCCCTCTCATGCCCTCTGACCTCGCCCCAGAATCAGCCTCCTGTGAGGTGTAACTCTCACCACTGAACATTGCCTTGTTTTCCCCTTCCAGCGAGTGACAGGAGAGTATTTGTTTGATTCTTGACACTTACTTTTTGTGGCCATATTTCCTGCTGCTTTCTTGCGGTATGAGATTGTTTGTCTTTGGTTCCTTGCTGCCGTGGGGGTGAACTGACCAGGCCGCATGGCCTGCGGCATTGAAGCTGTGAGGAGGGGGGATTGAACGAATCCGTTCAGGTCATGAATACAGTACAATCACAGATTCCCAATTCGACGACAACAACACCTTGCATTTATATAGCACCTTTAACATTGTTTAAAAAGTCCCAAGGTGCTTCACAGCAGCATCAGCAAAAGCTTGGTCAGAGGTAGGTTTTAAAGGCATCCGTGCGAAAGATAAGGCTGAAGCATTTGAAACAATCTTCAGCCAGAAGTGCCGAGTGGATGATCTATCATGGCCCCCTCCTGAAGTCCCCAGCATCACAGATGCCAGTCTTCAGCCAATTCGATTCACTCAGCATGATATCAAGAAACAACTGAAGGCACTGGATACTGCAAAGGCCCTGACAACATTCCGGCAATAGTACTGAAGACCTGTGCTCCAGGACTTGCTGCACCCCTAGCCAAGCTGTTAGAGTACAGCTACAACGCTGGCATCTACCCAGCAATGTGGAAAATTGCCTAGGTATGTCCTTTTCACAAAAAACAGAACAAATCCAACCCGGCCAAGCACCACCCCATCAGTTTACTCTCGATCATCAGCAAAATAATGGAAGGTGTCGTCGACAGTGCTATCAATCAACACTTGCTTAGCAATAATCTGCTCAGTGACGCTCAGTTTGGGTTCCGCCAGGGCTGCCCAGCTCCTGACCTCATTACAGCCTTTGTTCAAACATGGACAAAACAGCTGAACTCCAGAGGTGAGGTGAGAGTGCCTGTCCTTGACATCAAGGCAGCATTTGACTGAGTATGGCATCAAGGAGCCCTAGCAAAACTGAGGTCAATGGGAATCAGGGGGAAAACTCTCTACTGGTTGGAGTCATGTCTAGCGCAAAGGAAGATGGTTGTGGTTGTTGGAGGTCAATCATCTGAGCTCCAGGACATCACTGCCGGAGTCCTCAGGGTAGTGTCCTAGGCCCAACCATCTTCAGCTGCTTCGTCAATGGCCTTTCTTTAGTCATAAGGTCAGAAGTGGGGATGTTCGCTGATGATTGCACAATGTTCAGCACCATTCGTGACTCCTCAGATACTGAAGCAGTCCGTGTAGAAATGCAGCAAGACCTGGACAATATCCAGGCTTGGACTAATAAGTGGCAAGTAACGTTTGCGCCACACAAGTGCCAGGCAATGACCATCTCCAACAAGAGAGAATCTAACCATCTCCCCATGACATTCAATGGCATTACCATCGCTGAATCCCCCACTATCAACATCCTGGGGGTTACCATTGACCAGATATTGAACTGGAGTAGACATATAAATACTGTGGCTACAAGAGCAGGTCAGAGTCTAGGAATTCTGCAGTGAGTAATTCACCTCCTGCCTCCCCAAAGCCTCTCCACCATCTACAAGGCACAAGTTAAGAGTGTGATGGAATATTCTGCACTTGCCTGGATGGGTGCAGCTCCAACAACACTGAAGAAGCTCAACACCATCCAGGAAAAAGCAGCCCGCTTGATTGGCACTCCATCCACGAATATTCACTCCCTCCACCACCGATGCACAGTGGCAGCAGTGTGCATCATCAACAAGATGCACTGCAGCAACTCACCAATGCTCCTTTGACAGCACCTTGCAAACCCGCGACCTCTACCACCTAGAAGGACAAGGGCAGCAGACGCATGGCAACACCACCACCTGTATGTTCCCCTCCAAGCCACACCCCATCCTAACTTGGAACTATATCGCCGTTCCTTCACTGTCGCTGGATCAAAATCCTGGAACTCCCTTCCTAACAGGCTGCGGGTGTACCTATCCCACATTGACTGCAGCGGTTCACGAAGGCAGCTCACCACCACCTTCTCTAGGGCAATTCGGGATGGGCAATAAATACTGGCTTAGACAGCGACGCCCACACCCCCATAAACGAATTTTTTAAAAATTCCTAACCTTTGACCTTCCTGACTATGAGCTATCATCAATTATGGATGCGGAGAGCAAAGAGGTGCGTTACAGGATACAGTGTGTCTTGCAGCATTATTCTTGGTTTGGGCAGCACAGAATGAGATTTTCACACTAAAATCTTCAGTTTATATAAACTACTGTTTGGTGCAGATCCACAAGTTGGATAATGAGTGGCAGATGCTTGGAAAAGGCTCTGATTGGCAGAGGAACAGATCGAGAAAAGAAAAGAATCTGGGTTCTAACAGAAGTCATCAACCTGAAAACATTAACTCTGCTTCTCTCTCTCTCTATCCGATGCTGCCAGACCTGCTGAGTGTTTCCAGCATTGCTGTTTGTTCTTATTGAAAAGAAAAGTAATCTGGTCTTCATTTGAAAGTTTCCACTATAAATCCTGCACCTGCAGTAAATGTTATTCCAATGTCCGGTATTGTTTTGGGTGGTGGCGGGAGGAGAAAGCAAATAGGTTTGCATGTACAAACATTATTGTGTAATGAAAGAGCCTTTTATATTACAGGATGGCTCTTGAACCTTTCCATCCCAAACTTGCCTTCAAATCCCACCTGCAGCTCCCTTAACGCAGAGGCAGTTCTATTCCTTGGGTAGTGGAAAGTGGCTCAAACAAATTGGCCATGAAGGTTGGGTAATGTAATTCATCGTCCTGTGACCTTGTGACGCGCAAGCTATTACGGGTTGTGTCTTTTTTTTACATGATATCATGGAATAGTGTCATCATGCAGATGTGGCTATATAAGCTAGGAGTGGGTAGCACGGTAGTTATGTTACTGGACTAGTAATCCAGAGGCCTCGACTGATCTAGGGACATGGGTTCAAATCCCACCCCAGCAGCTGGGGGTAAATCCAATTACAAACTGGATTAAGACACCAGTCGCAGCAATGGTCACCACGAAACTAGTGATATTGGAAATCTGCTGTCTTTAACCAGTCTGGTGACTCCAGACCCATAGCAGTGTAAACTGCCCTCTGAAATGGCCTAGTAAGCCATTCAGTTCAGGGCAATTAGGGATGGGCAACAAATGCTGGCCTAGCCAGGGCTGCTACTATGTCCTGAATGGATTGAAAAGAAAGATTCACTTTTTGATAAAGCGCCTTTAACCAGCTGAGAGTGTCCGAAGGCACCTCGCAGCCAGTGCCGTTCTCTTTGAAGTGTTGTCGCTGTTGCAATGTAAAACATGTGGCAGCCAAGTTACGCACGGCAAGCTCCCACAACCAGCAATGTGATAATTAGTTTTATTGATGTTGGCTCAGAGATTAAATATTGACCAGGACACACGTATATACAGCAAAGGTCACACAGCTGTCAGTACAGTGCTGGGCATTAAAGCGAGCATGGGTGCTAAGAGCCAAGAGGAAAAAACGATATCTTCCTGTCTACCGGTGATTTACGTTGTATTTTAAGATAAAGTTATTGGAGTACTCCATCTGACTGGCAGCCAAAAAAGAGCAGCTAAAGCCAGAATTGGAGTCCACTTGGGCAGCTCACGTTAAATATACCCGGTGCTTCGGACTCGTTCTCCTGTAATAAGACGGTGCAGAAAGCTGCAGCTTTAGATAAATGGGATTGAATGCAACCCTCAGAATGACAATCACAGGTTGGGCTGTAATGTGTCTAAAGGCACCCATAGCTCAGTTGGTAACACTCTCGCCTTAGAAGCGCAAGGTTCCGGGTTCAAGTCCCACTCCAGGTCTTGCCCTCAAAGATCCATCCTAATGTTACAGTGCAGTACTAAGGGTTCTTGCTCAGTGTAACTGCCCGATCATGCCATGGTTATTTTCTTGCCCAGACACCAATGTTATCTGTACAGCTACACTGCCGAAGGAACAGTGTGCTTGTTATCTGAGTCTTCCCGCTGTGACAATAGTATAAACAGACCAGGATAGGTTCATGCTGTGCTGCCCAGCTGTGCAGAGATTCTGTAGCTACCAGTGGAAAGTAGCCTGAAGAGACAAATGTCTGCCTCACTTAGTTTAGAAATGTCATTTTGCCCAAAGCTCCTGTATAAATGCCAGCTCCTGCTTTCCATCCCTCGTACTGCACAGATGCAGCGATATCCAGCTACGTGGTGTGATACCTGCATCTCAAATATGTGGAGCTTCTGTGCTACGCTTGTGAATTGCATGGCAATGTTCTCTCAAAATGTGAATGGTAAGAGGTAACCAGTGCATCTCATCGTGCTGCCTAGTAGATCTGGTACTCGTTAAAAACAAAGAGTTTAAGTCATTGCAGTTTGTTTTTTTTTAAAAGAAGCTGCTCTGTTTAATTGTTTGTTTCCTTTGAGTGTTCTTTAGATTTTACCTGCAACCTTACTCTGAGAGCTTGGTTTCCTCTTGTTACTGTATCAAGACTGAAATTGCTTTGTGCGCTTTTAATACAGTAGCAAACCCTTTGCAAAATTAAGGAGTTAACGATGAGTGCTAAAGTAACACAAAGGAATATTACTCGAGATGCTTAACTGCTGTAAAAGCAGTAGTCCAAGGCAGGTTGCTAGTCCAAGGCAGGTTGCTAGTCCAAGGCAGGTTGCTAGTCCAAGGCAGGTTGCTAGTCCAAGGCAGGTTGCTAGTCCAAGGCAGGTTGCTCATTACACTTGAGCTCAGTTGTTTTTCAGTTACTTTTTTTTTTGCAGCTTGGGACTGATCGTCTCCAAAAGTTGAACTGGACTCAAAGTCAACTAAAGCCGGAGAGAGAAAGTTGGAGAGTTGTAGGGAGGGAATTCCAGAGCTTGGAGCCGAGGAAATTGAAAGCGCAGCCACCAGTGGTGGAGTGATTAAAATTAGGGATGCTCAAGAGGCCAGAACTGGAGGAGCGCAGAGATCTTGGAGGGTTGTAGGGGCTGGAGGAGGTTTCCAGAGATAGGCAGGCGCCAAGGCCATGGAGGGATTTGAAAACAAGAATGAGAATTTTAAATTTGCTGGACTGGGAGCTAGTGTAGGTCAGTGAGGGCAGGGGGTGATGGGCGAGTGAAACTTGGTGTGAGTTAGTGTGGGTAGCAGTGCTTTGAATGAGCTCTAGTTTATGGCAGGTACAAGATTTGCAATTGGTCCATGAGAGATGGAGGTTGGATCTGACAGATTGGCTGATTTGTCTTTATGCTGACGGACAGGATTTGTCAAGGGTGTCTGTGTAAACTGGTGCTAGAATGTAGCATAAGCATGTAGAACTTCCTTAATCAGCAAGTGGTACTTGTGGGTATGATTAAGAGGTTATGCTGATATCTTTTCCAATTTTCACACCGTGTTGCGTACCCTTCCAGAGGTGTTAATGGTAACAAACCCAAGTAGCATTTGCCGCACGTCCTGCTCATCCTCCAGTATACCCATAACTCTGCTTTGCCCACACTAAGTCCTATTCACCCATTGTCCCATCCTTGCTGACATATGCTTTAGCCCTAATGCTGGCTCCAAGTGCTTTTAATTTAAGCCCTGTCCTTATCTTCAAATCCCTCAATGTCCTTCCGCTCACCTGTTCTCAAACCCTACCACTGCACCCTACTCCATCCCCTTCCACACCCTGACCTAGAACCATTGTGCATCCCTGTGCCATCAGCTGCCAAGGCCTGAAGCTCTGGAGTTGCCTCCCTAAATATCTCTCTGCTTCTCTACCTTTCTTCCTTTAAGATGCTCCTTAAAACCTATCTCTTTGACCATGTTTTTTTTGGTCATCTGCCTTAATATTGCCTTACGTGGCTCGGTTATACTTTATACTCCTGTAAAGTGCATTGTGATATTTATGTTAAAGCCACTATATAAATACAACTTGTTGGGAGCACAGAATAAGAATTGACAGACAATTGAGGAGTAGACCCACTGCCACCACCTCGGCAAAGCTGTGGGGGTTGGCGGGGAGGTGAAACGTGCAAGAAAAGTACCCGCTTTGCCCACATCCGGAAAACCATTTTTTTTTTCTTAACGGTGCCCTTGCAGCAATTTGTTTGCGTGGGATTCATGAAAGAGTATTTGTGTCAGAGACGTCCGCTGTTACTGTGCTCTATCCAGGCACTGTGGATGAGATCACTTTATCAATTGTGTGGCGTTAATTGACAGCAATAATGGCACTGTGTGATATTGTGCCCTTTTACAGGGCAGAGCCAGCACTGTGCTTTAGCTATCAGCAACGTGGTTAAGTTGCTCACACACACGCTGCCAAATGTTGTACGCACAGTTCCCCTTATGAATAAAACCAATGAGAAATGGTGAAAAGGCACTGCGATATTGTGTTTCTTTTTAAAATGCATCTGGTTTTGCTCGACACGTTGCATCAAGCAACTGTGCTGCGGAGGAAATACTAACGTGGCACTTTAAACAAAGGATATACAAGAGTAGCAACTGGAAGAGGACAGCTCATGAGGTTTTGTGATGATGAGCAGAGACTGTCAATGAAACGACACTTTTATAAATCCCTGTCTCTCAAAGAAATCCATCTATGGAAACAGGGAGGAACTGCAAACTTTCGAAGTCCTTTTATAGAACCATAATGTTTTCTTTCGTCATGTGTTGGTAAGGATGACTTTGTCTGTAGTGACAAAAGCAAAATATTGCAGATGCTGGAAATCTGAAAAATCAGAAAATGCTGGAATTACTCAGGTCAGGCAGAGAGAAATGGTTAACGTTTCAGGTTGCTCCCCCTTCATTAAGGCTTTTTAAAAATTCATTCGTGGGATGTGAGCATCGCTGTCTAAGCCAGCATTTATTGCCAATCCTAAATTGCGCTTGAGACGGTGGTGGTGGTGAGCTGCCTTCTTGAACTGCTGCAGTCCTTGGGGTGTAGGTACACCCGCAGCCTGTTAGGAATGGAGTTCCAGGATTTTGGCCCAGCGACAGTGAAGGAACGGCGATATAGTTCCATGTCAGGATGGTGTGCGACTTGGAGGGAAACTTGCAGGTGGCGGTGTTCCCATGCATCTGCTGCCCTTGTCCTTCTAGGTGGTAGAGATTGTGGGTTTGGAAGGTGCTGTCAAAGGAGCCTTGGTGAGTTTCTGCAGTGCATCTTGTAGGTGACACACACCGCTGCCACTGTGCGTCAGTGGTGGAGGGAGTGAATGTTTGTGGATGGGGTGCCAATCAAGTGGGCAGCTTTGTTTTGGATGGTGTCGAGCTTCTTGAGTGTTTTACTGGAGCTGCACCCATCCAGGCAAATGGAGAGTATTCCATCACACTGCTGACTTGTGCCTTGTAGATGGTGGACAGGCATTGGGGAGTCAGGAGGTGAGTTACTCATTGCAGAATTCCCAGCCTCTGACCTGCTCTTGTAGCCACGGTATTTATGTGGCTGGTCTAGTTCAGTTTCTGATCCATGATGACCCCCAGGATGTTGATAATGGGGAATTCGTAATCCTGTTGAATGTCAAGGGGAGATGGTTAGATTCTCTCTTGTTGGAGATGGTCATTGCCTGGCATTTGTGTGGCCCGAATGTTACTTGCCAATTGTCAACCCAAGCCTGGATGTTGTCCAGGTCTTAGCGAATATGAACATGGCTGCTTCAGTATCCAAGGAGTCGCGAATGGTGCTGAACATTTGCAACCATCAGCGAAGATCCTGCATTCTGACCTGATGATTGAAGGAAGGTCATTGATGAAGCAGCTGAAGATGATCGGGCCTAGGACACTATCGTAAGAAACATCTGCAGTTATGTCCTGGGACTGAGATGATTGACCTTCCACAACCATCTTCCGTTGTGCTAGGTATGACTCCAACCAGTGGAGGGTTTTCCCCCTGATTCCTATTGACTCCAGTTTTGCCATGGGAGAAGTTAGAGGCTGGAAGAAGCGGGGAGGGATACATTGTAAATTTCTAACTCTTATAGACTGGGGGGTCGGGCTGGGGTGGGGAGGGGTTGGGGAGCAGTGATTTGGTGGGGAAATCGAAAATAAACAAAGCCATGCCTGCTGTGTCCAACCTCAATGTGAAAAAAACCTGAAACGCAAGAGTTCTGATTTTGGAGTGGGGGGGGGGGGGGGAAAAGAGAGTGGTTGCTGGTGGCTGTGTTGGTTGTAGGGGAGCACAGCAGTGTGGGTTGGGGACACCTTCCCCATTTAATAAATTACACCAGGTCTCTTGACCCTCTCCTGACCATAGGGGAGGTGGGGGCTGAAATATTGAGGCCAAGGTTTCTAACTATTGACCTTTACTTGGTGGTGTTGCTTTTTCATTCCTTCATGGCATGTGGGTGTCGCTGTCAAGGCCAGCATTTGTTGCGTTGCCCATCCCTAATTGCCCTTGACAACTGAGTGGTTTGCTAGGCCATTTCAGAGGGCAGAGTTAACTACATTGCAGTGGGTTTAAAATCACATGTAGGCCACACCAGGTAAGGACGGCAGATTTTCTTCCCTAAAGGCCATTAGTGAACCAGATGGGTTTTTATGTCAATTGATGATAGTGATGGTGCCATGAAACCAAGACTAGTTTTCAATTCCTGATTTTATTTTTTAATTACATGAATTAATTGGATTTGAACCTGTGTCTGCAGGGCCTGGGTCTCTGGATTGCTAGTTTAGTGACATTACCATTACACCACCATCTCCCCATGGTGATGGTGCTGACCATTCATGACGTCTTTCTGCCCGCGCTCTCTCTTTCTTTCTTTCTTTCTGGCTTCATAGTCCATGTGAGGTAGGTACACCCGCAGTGCTGTTAGGGAGGGATTTCCAGGATTTTGACCCAGCGACAGCAAAGGAACGGCGATATAGTTCCAAGTCTGGATTGTGTGTGGATTGGAGGGGAACTGTCCATAACATTAGTCATATGCAAAAAAGTAAATAATTGTGTGAAACGCTTTTCAGATATTTTGGTGTGAAAAGGGTTCTCTAACTGTATGTAGTCTTTATTTTAAACCTAGTTCCATGAGAGCAGAGGGAGACATTAAAGGGTTAATGCTGGCAGACCTGCAGTCTCTCATTATTAGGCAGAAAGCACAAAATCTGCTCCCAGTGGAGCTGCAGGGCTGATGGTTTCACCAGTTGTTATGTGCGGGTGGTGGGGTATCGAGTTACCACACTGCCTGCCATTGGGTAGCTGTCCTGTGCTGCTACAGTTTGGTTCACGTTTGCAAGTGGTGCCACTTTCCCCTGTGGTTTGCTGAGCTTTTAATTGGGATGCGCTTTAAAACCACAGTGCTGGAGTGTAAGCCTGCACATTATCCAAGTTAAACCCATGCCTTGTTTTCTTTAACTGCCTCTAACATCTGCCTTGCTTGTCTGGTCATGCTCTGCTGCCCAGATTTTTGTCTTCCTGATAATTTCTCTTTAATTCCTTTTGGTTACAGAGATAGGGAGGGGAGAGGCCATGGGTGACTTTGAAAACAAGAATGAGAATTTTAAACCTGCTGTAACTCTGGCTGTTGCGCATCCCTGAATTTTATTGCTCCGCCATTGGCGGTCATGTTTTCAACTGCCTCGGCCCTAAACTCTGGAATTCCCTCCCTAAACCCCTCTGCCCTCCTTTACGATGCTGCTTAAAACTTCCCTATTTGACCAAACTTTCAGTCACCTGCCCTAATATGCCTTTGTCACTTGGTGTGAAATTCCGTTTGCTAATGCTCCTGTGACGCAGTTTGCGATGTTTTATTATGTTAAAGGTGCTCTGCAATTGCAAGCTGTTGGTTAAAGCCTATTGGAGTGCGTTTATTCTCGCTGGGTGTAATCTCGAGACTTCCCTCACTGGTACAGAAACACATGGAGTGTGGGGTCTACCCATGTCGTGTGCTGTGCTCCTTGCATAACATTGCGTAACGTACACTAGAAGTTGTTTGTCTTCAATCGATGAATCAATTGTTCAATCTTATTGAAAGCTCAGACCATCAGCCACCCTTCTCCCCCTCCCCCCTCCCCCCCCCCCCCCCATGCTGCCACTATCTGCTGCTCCTCAACAGGTTTGCGAGCATGTGCGTGCGTCCCCGAGTGCGAGTGTGCGTGCTTTCACTTCAGTTAGATTCTCCTGTCTTTTATTGAGCTTTCAAACCGGTTTTGATGCAGCAAAATAACAAATGTTGTTTATTCAGGAGTGTGTTCTCCAGGAAAACAGCAGTGATAGACAAGTTATGTATTTTAATCTTCTTCTAGATTTTGTTTTCATCTGTCTGTTCCTTCTACAATGAATTCCAGCACTGGGTCGGGCAGTGTATCACATATTGAATACACCACTGCTGGCCAATGCCGCAGATCCACATGTAGCCAATTGAGAATCCAGATGTGGTTAATTGTGTTTCTGATTAGCAACTTTAAAAAAAAAAAGAGTATTGGACACTGTTGTTGAGCATGCAATCTCCATACTCATTCACATGGCACGTGAACTTTAACCTTTTTGGGCATTTGTTGGTAAAATGCTCAAATGAAAAGCAGAGCGAGTGAGTTTTCTTTGATCATTGTGTGTTCTGTATTTCTGTGGTTACTGAAAGGTGGTTTATGTTTGGCAAGTGTATTGGGGGTATGGAAGCATAGCCAGCTGGGGGAATATTAATATAATGAATTCAATAGAATCTGGAATAAAAAGCTAGTTTCAGTAATGGTGATAATGGAACTGCCAGATTAGTGAACCAGATGGTTATAACAATGTCCTTTAGGGAAGGAAATCTGCTGTCTTTACCCAGTCAGTGTTACATGTGCCTGCAGACCCACAGCAATGTGGCTGACTGTTAACTGTCGTCTTAAGTGTCAGCTGTGCCTCAGTTGGTCGCACCCTCATCTCTGAGTCTCAAGGTTCTGGGTTCACGTCCCTCTCCATTGCAGTACTGAGGGAGTGCTGCGCTGCCAGAGGTGCCGTCTTTTGGATGAGACGTGAAACTGAGGCCTCCTCTGCCTGCTCAGGTGGATGTAAATGATCCCATGGTACTATTTTGAAGAGCAGGGGGGTTAACCCTGGTGTCCTGGCCAATATTGATCACTCAATCAATATCACAGAAACAGATCATTATCACATTGGTTTTTGTAATGATGTCACATTGCTGTTTTTGGGAATTTGCTGTATCGAAATTGGCTGCCCCGTCCTTTACATTGCAACAGTGACTACACTCCAAAAGTACTTCATTGACTGTCAATTGCTTTGAGCTAGCGCGTGGTTGTGAAAAGTACAATATAAATGTAAGACTTTTTCTTCACTGAAGGGGCCAAGAAAGCCACTCAGTTGTGTCAAACCCCGCACAATAGTGCAAGAAGGCGGCTCACCACCACCTTCTCATGGGCAGTTAAGGATGGGCAGTAAATGCTGGCCGAGCCCTTGACCCCTATCCCATGAATGAATATTAAAAAAAAAGGCCCAACCTGTGTCTGGCTTGCCATTTCCTATAGATAACTCTAGAATCGAACACAGTGCAAGAAATCCCAGCAGAGGTGTATTGAGGTGGTGCTTGCAACCCTCCTGGGATTCTGTAGCTCTCGATTCTGCTGCCGTTGGTTCTTCTCAATTTCTACTTTCCACAGCTGGTCTCCTTTGGCTGTATTTTCTCTTGTACATTATTGGTTCACTGTCCCTTATGAGGTTAAGACTGTATTGTTTGTTTATCTGTTATTGAACATTTTAAATTTATTATTCCTTATCTCCCTGTATGACTCATTCTGAGTGCACTTTCTAGATCCCTCTAGTTTCCCCCCACCTGTCCATGTATGGAATGGGTCATCTTATGCAATGTGTTGAAGTCACCGGCAATCATGACCCCAACCACCAGGGTCGTAGCCTGTAGATTTTCAATGCCGTCGTTTCCAGCAGTTCTTAAATTGCTCTTAAGTATCATTCTATCATTGAGGGGGTTTCTGTGTGCATGTGTGCGTGTGTATTTGCTAAATTTTCACCACCCTTCTGGGAATGCTAGAGTCTTCAATCATCCTTAGATCTTCATTGAGATAAATGTACTTCTGAGCTAATCCAAGAATATTGTTCCCACCTCCTGTACCTCTGCTCAGCTATGCTTTTGCAGTAAAAGCCTGCATTCTTTATCATCACAGACCTATAACCATTAATGGGGATGAGAACTTAAAAGTCAGAGGAGGGACTCTAGTTACTGGCATCAGTTTGATAGGAACATAGAATTTTACAGCCTGTAGGGCTGTTTGACCCATCTCACCGTGTCAGTTCTCAAAGAGCTATCCACTCCGTCTCATTATCAGCATGCATTCCCTGGATACTGTTGGTTTTGAAGTGTATCTTTTGTAGACATGGGCTTTACACAAATTATATAAATCAGCAGTGGAGCATTATGGAAGGTCAATGGAAGTGAAAATGGAGAAAGATGTAATAATGGGTGGCGATCGCACACTTGCCCAAAGTCAAAGTCACCTCCATCAAACAACCGTCCCAGCTGTCTGTACTTGTTTCTTTCCATCAGGTTGTAATGAGCATTTTAAAATGGGAACAGTATCTCGTTGGCGTTGTATTTAACTCAGACTCTGCGTGCTCCTTTTCTGGAGCCGTTTGTGGTGTCTGACAGATATTTAACTTGTGTTCTGTTAGTCAAGAGGATCAGTTTAAAAGAAGACTATTAGAGAGAACAGCAATAGCAGGAAACTATGGTTTAAAGCCACACCTGGTGGTTACCAAGGTACCACAGGTCAGAGGTCATTCTCTTGAGCTGCGCAGAAGGAAATACAAAATGGCCACCCCGTTGCTCTAAATATTACAACAGTGACTCCGTTTCAAAAGTGCTTCATTGGCTGTGAAGCACTTTGGGACGTCCTTGAGGTTGTGAAAGGTGCTATATAAATGCAAGTCTTTCCTTTATTTATGCTTCGGAGAATAATAAGCAATGGGCCTCATCAGTGTGGCTTAGTGATAGCACTCTTGCCTCCGAGTCAGAAAGTTCTGAGTTTAAGCTCCATTCCAGAGCCAGAGTATAAAATCTAGGCTGCTAGTTCAATACTAAGGGAGTGCTGCATTCTCCGAGATGTAGCCTGTTCAGGTGGACAAGGGAGATTCCGTGGCAGGATGTGAAGAAGAGCAGGGGAGTTCTCCCCAGTGTCCTGACCCAGATTTATCCCTCAGTCAACATTATCAGAAACAGATTATTTGTTTGTAGGACCTTGCAGTCTGCAAATCGTCTGCTGCATTTGCCTACAGAATAACACTTCAAAAAAAAAAAATCATTGCTAGTGAAGCAATGTGAAGTATCGTGAGGACATGAAAGATGCTAAATTTAATGCAAGTTCTTTCACACTAATTGACTGTCAAGAGGGATCCATTCACATGAAATCGATGCTGGGAAACTCGAACAATGTTGACTTCTAGTTAAATTTATCCCCTTTTCACTTCTTTGACGTGATGGGAAGAAGGAGGATTGTGTCTCATTTTTGGAATGAATATAGTTTAATCCAGTTTGCGACGAGTCCAGGTGGTGATTCGAGGTGATATATCTGACTGCTGTCTTCAGTAAAAGGCAATGTAAAAGCAGGAAAATTGGGTTGGATGTGCAATTGTTTGGAGACTTAAAGCAGAGTTCAGACACATTTGATACTTGGACCACCAGATGTGCACCAGTGGAAATGGGGAAGGGGATCAGCGAAGCCCTGCAGTGGAGGGGGGGGAAGTAATATGTCTGCACACGCAGACAGTTGCAGACTCGAACGCTGCCGCCAGGAGGGGCTTCCCCTCCAATCAGAGGAGCCTGCATGCCTGGCCCCTCTTAGTAAAAAAAATTTAAATTATTCTCACTCTTCCCAGGGCACCTCCAAGTTGAGGCGCCCCTGTGGTCCCCGACCTGCCTTGAAAGCGCCCACCTGTCCCGGTGGAGCTACCGAGGCTCCAGAGCTGCTGGCCCTGTGATTGGATCAGCGGCACCGGGAGCCCGCCCACCGGCCTTAATTGGATGGCGAGCTCGGAGGCTGCCTCCGGGAAGATTGGTCCACCAGTCCCCCCCCCCCCCCACCGGCGTAGGGTTTCTGTTTTTACACGTGAGTTTGAAGCATTCCTGTGCGGCAACGGAATCCGAGGCGCTAAGCTGAGTAGGAAATGCTAGTTTAAAATGCAGAGTGACTAGTTGAAAAGCGTTTTGATATTGTCGTCATGGTTTTGGAGGGAGCAGAGATTTACCGAAACAATACCAATGGATTCCAAGGGTTAAATTATGAGGGGCGATTACACAAACTAGAGTTGTAGTCCCTGGAATTTAGAAGGCTGGGGTGATTTGATCAAAGTTTTCAAGACGTTCAGGGGAACTGATGGGGTAGATGGAGAGGATGGATTACTGCTGGTTGGGGAGTCTCGGATTAGGGCACACGATTAGAGCCAGAACTATTAGGAGTGAAATTCGGAAACGCTTCTACACGCAAAGGGTTATGTACGTTTGGAACTCTCTTCTGCAAATGGCAGTTGATGCTAGATCAATTGTTAATTTTAAATGTGAGGTTGATAGATTTTTGTTAACCAAAGGTATCGAGGGATATGGGGCAAAGGCAGGTCACAGATCTGCCACAATCTCATTGAATGAGGGAACAGGCTCGAAGGGCTAAATATTGGATTCGTAAGTTGCTATCTGTTCAGAAGTGCAACCTCGTTTGTCTATTTGGGTTGGTGGGAGGCAGGGAGGGGGATGTATGGGTGAGGGTGTGAGTTGTATAATTTGGGTGCCTGGCTTTCTACCATTTTTTTTTCTTTTATCATTTATCAATGTTTTTTTAGCCCGAGTTTGACACTTTGCTCTGTGCATGGGCTACAGAAGCACATGCTTAACTGAAAGTCACCTACTGAGTATAACTTCAAATAATTTGAACTTTTGGGAAAAATACGATACGAGTGTGGAACAGTCGGTTGAGTTGAGTACCTGCCTTGGTTTTCTGTTGAGCTGTTATGCCATCACCTCTTACTGTGACAGGCCTAATTGTTTTACAGATAAATTACTAGGCCAGGTGATCTGCGTTGACCGTGCTTTGTTCATGCAGCGGAACTTTGATTATCCACACTTCCCATGTCTGCACACTCGGAGTATCCACTGGAATTTTCATGGGAGTCTGGGTTTTGCATGCAGGGGAGAGAGCCCGTGTGCGGGTAGGGATTTCTTTTGAAAGCTGATTTGAGGATTCTGAGACTTCTGGCAAATTCCCTTCTCCATCAAGGAGCTACTGTTGAGACTTGTGACTGGGAGACTGGTAGTGGTGGGAGCTGGATGAGCGTTGATGTACTTTCCTGGGTCAATCAATGTGCTCCCACCCCTTGCTTCCCACTTCATAAAAATAGGAACTGAAGTAGGCCATTCGGCCCTTTGAGTCAGCTCTGCTATTCAATAAGATCATGGCTGATCTTCCAGCTCAACTCCACGATGCCACACGATCCCCATATCCCTTAAGTCCCTTCGTACCTATCTATCGACCCCCATCTTGAACATACTCAACGACTGAGCACCCACAGCCCTCTGGGGAAGAGAATTCCAAAGATTCACAACTCTTTGCGTGTAGAGATTTTTCCTCATCTCAGTCCTAAATGACCAGCCCCTTCTTCTGAGACTGTGCATGTGTTCTCGATTCCCCAGCCAGGGGAAACATTTTCTCAGCATCTACCCTGTCGAGCCCCTTAAGGATTTGATGTTTTAATTAGATCACCTCTCATTCTTCTGATCTCTAGGGAATATAGGTTGAATGGCCTACTTCTGTGCTGTAGTGACTCTAGTCTACTCAATCTGTCCTCGTAGGATAATCCCCTCATCCCAGGAACCAGTCGAGTGACCCTTCGTTGCACTCTCTCCAGGGTAAGTATATCCTTCCTTAGATAAGGAGACCAAAACTGTGCACCGTACTCCCGGTGTGGCCACACCAGTGTCCTGTATAATTGTAGTAAGATTTCTTTACTCTTATAGGCCAATCTCTTTGTAACAAAAGCTACGAATAACTCGTATTTTTTGAACCTCATCTGACTAGTTTGAGAGCAGCAATTGTAAAAAGAAGAAGCTAGCGTCCCTCTGGCCTGTGTGATTAACTTTGACGGGAGGAATCTGAGTTTCCTGTTTTTTTTTTCCAATGTGCTTGATCCCGCATTCTAGGAAAGTGGGGAAGTCAGGGCAGTGACTGCTCAGGGTACAAGACAAGATTTCTAATGCTGTGCCCCATTGTAGCCCCTTTGGCCTTTGTGTGTGCGTGCGTGTGTGGGGATGGGGATGGGGGTGGAGTGGTGGAATGTGTGTAAATGTCAATCATGACGTTTGCTGTCAAGTATGTTGGGTCATGCGTTTATTTTTGTTTGTGGCTGGGGGCTGAGAGTGTTTTTTTTTTCTCACACGCAATTGACATTCGAAAGAAAGGCTGACTTTAGCAAGTGCCCCAGTGAATATGAAGCCTTTACATTCACATTAATTAAAGTATAATGTAGCTGGTCAATAAAGATTGGGGATTAGTGTGGTGAAGATCTGAATTCTAATTTGTATTTTCGTTCTGTGCATTTTTTTTTTGCTTAAAAGGCATGAGAGTGTTTCTGTGGCCCCACTTTCCTTCCAGGTCAGTTCCTGGGAGAGCAGAGAAAAAAATGACCCCGTGAGGTTTTTATATTATCCATTGTACAGAATTATATGGCACAGAAGCAGGCCACCCAGCCCATCGTGTCTGTGCTAGCTCTTCAAAAGATCTATACATGTGGTCCCTCTTCACTGTTTCTTCCCCCTTCAAAGTCTTTATGCAGTTCCCTTTTATAATCGTTACAATGTTTTTCCACTAATCTTTCAGGCTGTGTATTCTTTTGCCAATGATGATAAATCTGTGCTTTTTGATTGCTGACAATCCAGCCAGTGGAAAGAGTTTGTCCTGATTTACTCTTATCAAACCCCATCCCTGCGTCCTCCCTCTCATTGCCCCTCTAGCGTCTTGGTTCTTAAGACAGGAATTTGTATTTTGGTGTGTCTGAGAACATGGCAAATCGATGATCATCTAATTTCAAACTCCCAATCCCGCCAATCTAAAGAGAAAGTAATTTTAAACCTCCATATGCGATTGAGAGAGGCTGGGTAGGGAGGGGAACAGTTCTTGGCTATCAAACTCTGCCGAATGGAATTGGGTTTGGGGTGTCTTGTGGTTTTAAAGTGACTCCGGGTACATGGGAAGTGGGATCTTTCCATTCCAGGAGATCTGTGTTCCTTCTCCCCTCGTCTTGCTTCCCCTGCCCCCAACTCCCTTGAGTTGGGGAATTGGGGGGGGAGGAGCGGCAGGGGGTGGGGAGGGGTGGAGTCTCCCAGGGCCTCCTTTCCAAATTTGCCCTCTAGACTTGGCCAAGTGGCCCTGTGAGCTGGCCCTTTAAATATATGATGGAGCAGTGGGAGAAAGGTGGAAGGGAGAGAAGACAGGAGAATGTTACAGACAAGACCTGATGTGGTCACTGCCATAAAGCAAAGTGTGCTGGATCGGGAATGGGAATGTAACCCTTAGCAGAATACCCCCAGTCTCACTTCGGGGTGTCAAGGGAATCGTTACGACACTCTGGGTGAGATCAGGTAACTCGCTACCGACTGTGGAGCTGCACTAGACAATATGGCTCAATTTCATATCATTGCAGTTCAATGAGTACGTTATCTTTTGGAATTCTTGATCTTGGAGAGCTGTGGACGATCAGTCATTGAATATGTTCAAGACTGAGGTACTAAGGAATCGAGGGATATGGAGGATAACGTGAATAGGAGGCATTGAAGTAGGAGATAAAGAGCAAGAGGGTAACCAGGGAAAGGGTTGGCCCACTCAAGGACAGAGAAGGGAATCTATGTGTGGAGCCAGAGGAAATGGGTGAGGTGCGAAATGAGTACTTTGCATCAGTATTCACCAAAGAGAAGGACTTGGTGGATGATGAGCCTAGGGAAGGGAGTGCAGATAGTCTCAGTCATCTCATCATCAAAAAGGAGGAGGTGTTGGGTGTCTTGCAAAGCATTAAGGTAGATAAGTCCCCAGGGCCTGATGGGATCTACCCCAGAATACTGAGGGAGGCAAGGGAGGAAATTGCTGGGGCCTTGACAGAAATCTTTGCATCCTCATTGGCTACAGGTGAGGTCCCAGAGGACTGGAGAATAGCCAATGTTCCTTTGTTTAAGAAGCGTGGCAAGGACAATCCAGGAAATTATAGGCCGGTGAGCCTTACGTCAGTGGTAGGGAAATTATTAGACAGGATTTACTCCCATTTGGAAACAAATGAACTTGTTAGCGAGAGGCAGCATGGTTTTGTGAAGGGGAGGTCGTGTCTTACTAATTTGATTGAGTTTTTTGAGGAAGTGATGAAGATGATTGATGAAGGAAGGGCAGTGGATGTTGTCTATATGGACTTTAGTAAAGCCTTTGACAAGGTCCCTCATGGCAGACTGGTACAAAAGGTGAAGTCACACGGGATCAGAGGTGAGCTGGCAAGATGGATACAGAACTGGCTCGGTCATAGAAGACAGAGGGTAGCAGTGGAAGGGTGTTTTTCTGAATGGAGGGATGTGACTAGTGGTGTTCCGCAGGGATCAGTGCTGGGACCTTTGCTGTTTGTAGTATATATAAATGATTTGGAGGAAAATGTAGCTGGTCTGATTAGTAAGTTTGCGGACGACACAAAGGTTGGTGAAGTTGCGGATAATGATGAGGATTGTCAGAGGATATAGATCGGTTGGAGACTTGGGCAGAGAAATGGCAGATGGAGTTTAATCCGGACAAATGTGAGGTAATGCATTTTGGAAGTTCTAATACAGGTGGGAGGTATACAGTAAATCGCAGAACCCTTAGGAGTATTGACAGGCAGAGAGATCTGGGCGCACAGGTCACAAAGTGGCAACGCAGGTGGATAAGGTAGTCAAGAAGGCATACGGAATGCTTGCCTTCATCGGTCGGGGCATAGAGTATAAAAATTGGCAAGTCATGTTGCAGCTGTACAGAACCTTAGTTAGGCCACACTTAGAATATTGCGTGCAATTCTGGTCGCCACACTACCAGAAGGACGTGGAGGTTTTGGAGAGGGTACAGAGGAGGTTTACCAGGATGTTGCCTGGTCTGGAGGGTATTAGCTATGAGGAGAGGTTGGAAAAACTCGGATTGTTTTCACTGGAACGACGGAGGTGGAGGGGCGACATGATAGAGGTTTACAAAGTTATGAGCGGCATGGACAGAGTGGATAGTCAGATGCTTTTTCCCAGGGTGGAAGAGTCAGTTACTAGGGGACATAGGTTTAAGGTGCGAGGGGCAAAGTTTAGAGGGGATTACACAGAGGGTGGTGAGTGCCTGGAACTTGCTGCCAGGGTAGGTGGTGGAAGCAGATACGATAATGACGTTTAAGAGACATCGTGACAAATACATGAATAGGAAGGGAATAGAGGGATATGGGCCCCGGAAGTGCAGAAGGTTTTAGTTTAGGCAGGCATCAAGATCGGCGCAGGCTTGGAGGGCCGAATGGCCTGTTCCTGTGCTGTACTGTTCTTTGTTCTTTGTTTGTTTGTTGTTGAGATCAGCCATAATTTTATTGAATGGTGGAGCAGGCTTGAGAGGCCACATGACCCAGCCTTGCTATTTTTTGTGTTCTTGTACTTACCTCAAATCTTCAAATTCTAAAAAAAAAAATGCAAAATGTTGGAAACACTCCGCGAGTCACAGACTTTAAATGTTCTCTCTCCACAGATGTTGTCAGAACTGCTGTGGCATTTCCAGCATTTTCTGTTTTTGTTTCAGATTTCCAGCAGCCGTAGTAATTTTGCTTCTGTTTCAACTTTTGTTTTACCAAAATGTCAGTCTAGTGAAGGATTCACTGGTGGCCAGAAATTGATTTGTCTTTTTTTATTCTTTCATGGGATGTGGGTGTCGCTGGCAAGGAAAGCATTTGTTGCCCATCCCTAATTGACCTTGACAACTGAGTGGCTTGCCAGACCATTTCAGAGGGCAGTTAAGAGTCGACCACATTGCTGTGGCTATAGAGTCAGATGTCGGCCAGTCCCGGTGAGGACAGCAAATTTCCTTCCTGAAAGGACGTTAGTGAACCAGGGTTTTTAAGACAATCGGTGATAGTTTCGTGAAGCCATCACTAAGTCTCGCTTTCAATTCCAGATTTTTTATTAATTAATTACATTTTATTTATGAATTGGTTTTAAATTCTGCCGTGGTGGGATTTGAAACTGTGTCCCCAGGGCATTAGCTTGGGCCTCTCAATTACTAGTCTAGTGACAAAACCACTACGCCACCGTCTTCCCTGTCTGAGTCTCTTTGTGAAAGGGGCATATGGCTAGGGGCATGAACCAACTAAATAGTCTGAATATTACTTCGAGAAGTCACTAATGGTGATGGTCAGCTCATCCAATTGACTGCCCGGCTAACTCCAGTTTCAAGTGTTCCAGATGTTACAGAATCATAGAGTTATACAGCACAGAAACAGGCCCTTCGGCCCATCATGTCCGTGCTGGCCATCAAGCTCCTATCTATTCTAATCCTATTTTCCCGCACTTGGCCCATTTTTTTGTATGCTATGGCGTTTCAAGTGCTCATCTAAATACTTCTTAAATGTTGTGAGTGTTCCTGCCTCTACCACCCCTTCAGGCAGTGTGTTCCAGATTCCAACCACCCTCTGGGTGAAAACATTTTTCCTCAAATCCCCTCTAAGCCTCCTGCCCCTTACCTTAAATCTATGCTCCCTGGTTATTGACACCTCAGCTAAGGGAAAAAGCTTCTTCCTATCTACCCGATCAATGCCCCTCATAATTTTGTATACCTCAATCAGGTCGCCCCTTAGCCTTCTCTGCACTAAGGAAAACAACCCTAGCTTATCCAGTCTTTCTTCATAGCTGAAATGCTCCAGCCCAAGCAACATCTGGTGAATCTCCTCTGCACACGCTCCATTGCAATCACATCTTTCCTATAGTGTGATGCCCAGAACTGTACACAGTACTCCAGCTGTGGCCTAACTAGCGCTTTATACAGCTCCATCATAACCTCCCTGCTCTTATATTCTATGTTTCGGCTAATAAAGGCAAGTATCCCATATGCCTTCCGAACAACCTTATCTACCTGTGCTGCTGCCTTCAGTGATCTATGGACTAGTACATCCCTCTGTACTTCCTAGGGTCCTGCTATCCATTGTATATTCCCTTGCCTTGTCAGTCCTCCCAAAATGCATCACCTCACACTTCTCAGGATTAAATTCCATTTGCCACTGCTCTGCCCATCTTACCAGCCCATCTATATCGTCCTGTCATCTAAGGCTTTCCTCCTCACTATTTACGACACCGCCAATTTCCGTGTCATCTGTGAACTTACTGATCATACCTCCTATAGTCACATCTAAATCATTAATGTACACTACAAACAGTAAGGGTCCCAGCATCGATCCCTACGGTATACCACTGGTCACAGGCTTCCAATTGCAAAAACAACCCTCCACCATCACCCTCTGCCTCCTGCCACTAAGCCAATTTTGGATCCAATTTGCCAAATTGCCCTGGATCCCATGGGCTCTTACCTTCTTAACCAATCTCCCATGCGGGACCTTATCAAAAGCCTTACTGAAGTCCGTGTAGACTACATCTACTGCTTTACCTTCATCTACACATCTAGTCACCTCCTTGAAAAATTCATCACATTTGTTAGACACGATCTCCCTCTGACAAAGCCATGCTGACTATCCTTAATTAATCCCTGCCTGTCCAAATGAAGACTAATCCTGTCCCTCAGAATTTATTCCAATAGCTTCCCTACCACTGATATTAGACTCACTGGCCTGTAATTACCTGGTTTAGCCCTACTACCCTTCTTGAATAATGGTACTACTTTCCCTGTCCTCCAGTCCTCTGGCACCTCTCCTGTGGCCAGAGAGGATTTGAAAATTTGTGTGAGTCCCTGCTATCTCCTCCCTTGCCTCACACAACAGCCTGAGATACATCCCATCTGGGCCTGGGGATTTATCCACTTTTAGGCCCGCTAAAACTGAAGGTGTTGTATAATTCTGACTAAAGCAACTCCTATGGTGGCAGCGATAGTGAAAAGACAAGATATAAGCTTGCAGATCACGGGTAAAACAGCAAACAAAATTGAAAAACAATACAGAAAACGAGAGAAAATTTGAAGGAACAAGTGAAGAAACTTTAAAACAAGTTCCTGAAAAGAGTGAAAGAAAGCTACATAATGTAGAAGGCTGAGAAAAGCTCCATAGATCAGAAGTATGGTTTAAACTAGTCTTGCAGGGGATGGGGGTGGGACCCAAAGTAGTAATCTCTCCGATGAGATAGTTGAGGCAAATGTAGAGGTTAAAACAAGCAAGTCCAGTAGGCAGGCTGAGCAGGGGCAGGACAGGGAGCGTGGAAGGTCTGGTAGCTAAACCGCATTTACTTTAATGCAAGAAGCCTTACAGGTCAGGCAGATAAACTCAGAGCATGGATCAGTATATGGGATTGTGATATTATAGCTATTACGGAAATGTGGTTGAGGGATGGGCGGGACTGGCAGCTCAATGTTCCGGGGTACCGATCCTTCTGGCGTGACAGAGTTGGAGGTAAGAGAGGAGGGGGAGTTGCACTATTGATTCGGGAGGACATCACGGCAGTACTTAGAGAGGATATCCCGGGGGAATGTCCAGCAAGGCCATATGGGTAGAACTTAGAAATGAGAAAGGGGTGATCATTTTGGGATTATACTATAGGCCCCCCAATAGTCAGAGAAGTTGGAAGAGCATATATGTAGGGAAATCACAGATAGGTGTAGGAATTATAGGGTTGTAATAGTAGGTGATTTTAACTTCCCTAATATTGACTGGGACTGCCTTAGTGCTAAGGGATCAGATGGGGAAGAATTTATTAAGTGTGTCCAGGATAGTTTTCTGAAGCAGTATGTGGATGGCCCTACTAGAGAAGGGGCTGCACTCGACCTCCTCTTAGGAAATGAGGATGGGCAGGTGGTTGATGTGTCAGTGGGGGAGCACTTTGGGACCAGTGACCATAACTCTATTAGCTTCAAGATAGTTATGGAAAAGGATAGGACTGGTCCTCCGGTTGAAGTTCTAAATTGGGGGAAGGCTAATTTCGATGGCATCAGACAGGAACGCTCAAAAGTTGAATGGGAGAGGCTGTTTACAGGTAAAGGGACGCCTGGCAAAGTGGGAGGCTTTAAAAGTGAGATAGGAAGAGTTCAGGGCCGGCATGTTCCTGCTAGATGGAAGGGCAAGGCTGGCAAGTTTTGCGAACCTTGGTTGACGAGGGATATTGAGGGTCTGGTCAGGACAAAGAAGGAGGCATATATCAGGTATAGGCAGCTAGGATCAAGCGAGTCCCTCGAGGAGTATAGGGGATGTAGGACTACACTTAAGAAGGAAATTAGGAGGGTGAAAAGGGGCCATGAGATTTCCCTGGCAGATAAGATAAAGGAGAATCCTAAAAGATTCTATAAGTATATTAAGAGTATAATATGTATATTAAAAGGGTAGCTAGGGAGAGAGTAGGTACCCTTAAGGATCAGTGTGGTAATCTATGTGTGGAGCCATGGGAAATGGGCGAGATCTTAAATGAATACTTCTCGTCTGTATTTGCTGTGGAGAAGGTCATGGAAGCTAGTGAGTTCAAGGGAAGGAACAGCGATATCCTGGAGCATATCAACATTACAAAGGAGGAGGTGTTGGAGGTTTTGAAGCGCATTAAATCCCCCGGGCCTGACCAGGTGTATCCTAGGATGCTATGGGAAGCAAGGGAGGAGATTGCTGGGCCCCTGGCAGAGATTTTTGTATCATTGTTAGCCACGGGTGAGGTACCGGAAGACTGGAGGCTAGCTAATGTTGTGCCTTTATTTAAGAAGGGCAGCAGGGATAAGCCAGGGAACTACAGGCCGGTGAGCCTTACATCAATGGTGGGAAAGTTATTGGAAGGGATTCTGAGAGACAGGATTTATATGCATCTGGAAAGGCATGGTCTGATTAGGGATAGTGAGCATGGCTTTGTGCGTAGGAAATCATGTCTCTCGAATTTGATTGAGTTTTTGAGGAGGTGACCAAGAGGGTTGACGAGGGCCAGGCGTTGGACGTTTTCTACATGGACTTTAGCAAGGCCTTTGACAAGGTCCCGTATGGTAGGCTGGTCCAGAAGGTTCAAACACATGGGATCCAGGGTGAGCTAGCAAATTGGATACAAAAGTGGCTTGGTGATCGGAGGCAGAGGGTGGTAATGGAGGGTTGTTTTTCAAATTGGAGGCCAGTGACCAGTGGTGTGCCGCAGGGATCAGTGCTGGGCCCTCTGTTATTTGTCATATATGTTAATGACTTGGATGTGAATGTAGGGGGCATGATTAGTAAGTTTGCAGATAACACCAAAATTGGTGGTATCGTGGACAGTGAAGAAGGTTGTGTAAGGTTACAACAGGATATAGATCAACTGGGCAAGTGAGCAAGGGATTGGCAAATGGAATTTAATGCAGACAAGTGTGAAGTGTTGCATTTTGGGAAGTTAAACCAGGGCAGGACATATACAGTGAATGGCAGGGCCCTGGGGAGTGTTCTTGAGCAGAGAGACCTTGGGGTGCAAGTACATAGTTCCGTGAAAGTGGCAACACAGGTAGACAGGGTGGTGAAGGAGGAGTATGGCATGCTTGCCTTCATCGGCCGAGGCATTGAGTATAAGAGTTGGGACGTCATGTTACAGTTGTACATAACGTTGGTTAGGCCGCATTTGGAGTACTGTGTGCAGTTCTGGTCACCGCACTACAGGAAAGATGTGATTAAGCTAGAGAGGGTGCAGAAAAAGATTCACAAGGATTTTGCCTGGTTTGGAGGGCTTGAGTTATAAAGAGAGATTGGATAGGCTGGGTCTGTTTTCCCTGGAGCGAAGGAGACTGAGAGGGGACATGATAGAGGTATATAAAATTATGAGAGGCATAGATAGGGTAGATAGCCAGAGTCTGTTTCCCATGGTAGGGGTGACTAAAACTAGAGGGCATAGATTTAAGGTGAGAGGGAAGAGGTTTAAAGGGGATCAAAGGGGTAAATTTTTCACACAAAGAATAGTGGGTATCTGGAATGAGCTGCCAGAGGAGGTGGTGGAGGCAGGAATAGTAGCAACATTTAAGAGGCATCTGGACAGGCACTTGAATGATCAGGGCATAGAGGGATATGGAATTAATGCAGGCAGGTGGGATTAGTTTAGGTAGACATTATGGTCGGCATGGCCGCGGTGGGCCGAAGGGCCTGTTTCTATGCTGTACGACTGTATGACTCTTTGACTAAAAGCAAGTGATCGGGTGATCGGGTGGGTCATTGTGCCAATGATCGAGAAATCCTGATTTAAAAAAAAAAGCCTTTTGAAGAGTTTTAAAAAAAAATCATTTTCTAATGACTGTGCGAGCAAGGAAAAAAAAAAGTGAAAACCCTGAAAAGCTTGCTAACTGGGGGAAAAAAGGGCTGATAATGGAAAAAAGAGCGCAGGAAACCCCTGCGCCTCCATTAAAGCAGTCAAGCTGAAAAAAATCATTTAAGCCAGTCAAGCATGCAGAAGATAAATAAACTTGAGCAAACAAAAAGCCAAGGGGAAAACCCTCGAATTGCCTCTCAAACAGCTGTGTAAACATGCAAGCCAAGTGCTGAAAGAGGAAAAAAAAGAACACTGTCAAGCACCTATTACACTCCATCAAAGCAGCTAGCCTGAAGAAAAGAATTTCTTAAAGGGGAAACAGTGAAGAGTTAATAGAACACGTTTTAAAACAGGCTTTAAGTTGCAAATAGAAAATACAGTGCTGAAGGCACACACTGAGCCGAATAAAGTTAAATATAGAGCAGAAAGCAAAAGAACAGCAGAAGGATGGGTATCAAATTTCCCAGAATGAACTGGAAGGCCATTGACATCCTATCCGAGTTTAAACTCTTTAAACAAAGATTGCAGTTATGCATCGAAGACCAAGTGGTTGCAGAACCAGAGAAGCAGGCTGTTAAAATACTGATAGGTGGAAATGAGGGGTTATACAGAATCAATACCTCTGGCTTATCTGAAGAGGACCAGAAAGATCCCACAAAGATGTAGTAAATGCTAGAAGATCTGCTTCGGATAAGAGTGGATTTTAGAATTCATCACCTCGAATTGCTGCCCTACAGCCAACAGCAATAGGAATCAATAGACCAATTTGTCAGTAGATGCCGTAGTAAGGGCAACGAATGCAATTTTTCAGAAACCGAGCTGTAGGAGCAAATAATGGAGCTGGTGATTGTATCAACACCTACTGAAACATTTCAAAAAGACCTCTTGTGGAGGAAAAAGAAAGGTCACAGCATTGATGCCCTGCTAGAAGATGGCAGGAAATACGAAGCCATTCTAGCTGGACAACAGCATCTTCAAGCACCGGATGCAGCCGACAATATTGGCACAATAACCAGGTCACAAAAAGCAAGCGAGCTGTGTGGTTTATCCCACTCACTGCAAAGTTGTCCTGCATTTCAAGATCGGTGCACGGTGTGTGGTGCAAAAGGACACTGGGCCCGCCTATGCAAGAAATCTGGCTCCAAATACACAGCCAGGAGTCACAGTAGGACACAGATAAAGAGAGGACGGGTGCAGCAACATAGCAACAGCAGCAAGAAGAGCGCCAGAAACCTGCGTAAACGCAAGCTGATACACCAGGTCCACAGCGAAATAGACATGAGACGAGACTCAGAGATGTTTCCCAGCCAGAAGACGAGCAGATATTTCACATTGTGAACCTGACACATTGTGTTGATGAAGTCAAAAATTCAAAGCTTATTCCACTATTAATATGTGCCCAAAGAAAGTTGGCAAACACACACTCGTGACTAAGATTGACAGGGGAGCTCGTGCAAATATCCTACCAATCCGAATTCTGAATGATATGTACCGGGGTCATTGGAATCTATGATACAGCTGACAACTGCAAAGTTAACTGCATGCAATAGGTCACCCATCCTTTGCAGTGGCACACTAACAATGCAATGTAGCTATGGTAAGTTGGCATGGAAACCGCAACTATTTTGCCTGGTAGACACATGTGGACTAGCAGTGGCAGGACTACCGGTGTGTAAGGAGCTCAACATTGTGACTATCCATGAGGTTACCAAGGTACCAATTACAGCAGAAGAGACCAAGGAGACCCATATTGAGTCAGTTCGCGCCCTACAACTAATGTACCCGGGCAGGTTTGACATCATAGGAGATTTCAAAGGCAATGCAGTACTGCGCCACAGAAAGGATGAACTCCCTGTGTCCAGCCCCCTGATGTCTGAGATTGAGTCACAGTTCCTCCAGGATCCCAGTGGTGCTGGTTTGGAGAATATCAGCCCCTTCTTAGAGAATGAAGATCCAAATTCAGATGGTGAAACTTCTTTGACAACAGGCAGTGTTTCTTTGCGCTCCAGTGACTCGGAAGAAGAGATTGACATAACCATTGCGAAGCAAAGGCTGGCAGTGGGGAACAGTCCCAAGAGAAAATCTCCAAGGACTGGAACCCACTCGCAGACTCTGGCCAGCATCAAACGGTGCGGTCCGGAAATCCAGCAACAGCACAGCTGTGCCGTGCCCTCACCTCTGCTCTCTAGAGAACCGCCAGCACCAAAAACGAGGCAGAACGGATGGGTACCTCCATGAAGCCAAGTACTCCTCCCCCAACGAGTCCTGGACCTTGAGCCCCAAGCGTTCAGACGCAGAGGATGAGGAGAGGCGAAGTACACACAATGTCCTGAAGAGGCAGAGGAGGAATGAGTTGAAGCAATGTCTGTTGGCTCTTCGAGATGAGGTGCCGGAAGTTTTCAAGAATGACAAGGCCTCAAAAGTGGTGATCCTGAGAAAAGCAGCAGAGTATATTAGCAGGCTGAAGGCAGAGCAACAGAAACTGATGCAGAGAGGGAGAAACTTAAAAAAAAACCCACAAAATTCTCTGAGGTACAGGAGACACTGCTTGGAAAAACAACCACATCCCCAGAAGGTTATACCATAACAGGATCTGGATATATTGACTCTTAAGCTTCTGCACTCGTAAATTTCACAATCCTTGTCTTTATACTTGTAAATTTTATCATCCCTATCCCTGTATAACTATTATGATATCCTATTTTATGCATTTTAACTTGTAGCGTACGAGACT
The DNA here is from genome assembly GCF_036365525.1 of Heterodontus francisci. NCBI lineage: Eukaryota > Metazoa > Chordata > Chondrichthyes > Heterodontiformes > Heterodontidae > Heterodontus > Heterodontus francisci. The sequence continues at coordinate 205,555,575 of NC_090372.1, forward strand.
TTCCTTTGGAAAGAAAGGGGATATTGTATGATAGCTTTAAGAAATCAGTATGCTAATGAGTTAAGTACCAGGAAGTAGTCATGTGACTAGAAGTCATGGTCACTGTGCTCTGCAATACCCTGGACAAAGGCTCTGTAAATAGTTTGCTCTGTATTGTGTGTATTAGTTTGGCTGTTAATAAACCTTCTAGAGATCTTCAAGGAACTGGAATCCACATACCTCATTTTGTTGCTTAAGGTAACACCAAGACCAGCATGACAGATCCCACATCTCTTTTAAGCATAATGATTCGAACATAAGGAAAAAGTGGGCTTCAGTTATGATGTCCCTCCTTGCTCCCATCCCCTGTCCCCACTGCCCTGTATGAAATTGTCCTGTTGACTCTGAGTCTTGTTTTGTGTGTAAAGAAAGAATGTTTGGTTGATTGAGGATCCCGGGGACAGTCAGCACCTTTTGGAAACTTGCACCAGTAAAAGTTAGTGCTTTACTGAAAGGAGGTGATTTTTAAGAGAGAAGAGGGAGGTGGGAGTAGGGCGAAAAGCTACTTATGATCTTTAGAGGTGGGATTGTTTTGACCACTCTTCCAAACCACCTCATTGGCCTGATTTATTGGTATTTGTCAGGCACAGAGGGATTTTCAGCAATTGCAGGGACACAGCAGCATGTGTACCATGCTATTTTTTTTTAAAAAGCTACCCAATTGTGATTAAGATGTCATGATTTAAATGATTGTTTCTGGAATCTCAAGAGCTTTTTGGCTGTCTGACAGCAACATAACACATTAACTGTAAACCCAGAACAGTAATGAGGACTGTTAATAACTAGCAAACACTGCATTTACAACTAGCAAAGAGAAACTGGTCCTGGTTTTACGCAGAGGCAGCATCAACAGACACAGACAATACATCGGAATCAGTCCACCCTTTCTTGGTTTATTCGGATCCCAGTTATTAAATCTCAACCTCTCAGCTTGACACAAGTTCTTGATAAGTGTTGACTGCAAATTTGAAAGCTTATCTTCCATCATTTTACATAATTATAGTTAATATAGTCGATATTTAATCCTTCATAAACTTGAGCTCATCCTTGTTTTAAAATCCCTCCGTGGCCTCACTCCCCTCCCTATCTCTCAAATCTCCTCCAGCCCCACAATGCTTTGTGATATCTGCGCTCCTCCAATTCTGCCCTCTTGAACATCCCCGATTTTAATTGGCTCCACCATTGATGGCCACACCTTCTGCATCCAAGACCCTAAGCTCTGCACTTCCCTCCCTCAACACCTCCACCTCTCTCTCCTCCTTTAAGAAACTCCTTAAACCTACCTCTTTGTCCAAGCTTTTGGTGACCTGTCCTAACAACATCTTATATGGCTCAGTGTTAATTTTGTTTGATAACACTCCCGTGAAGTGCATTGGGACATTTGGCTATACTAGTGGCTTTAAATAAATGCCATCTGTTAATAGATTGAAGTTGTGATATTGGGAACAGGCCATTCGGCCCAGCCAGTCCATGTTGGGGTTAGCCCTCAACGTGAGCAAATAGTTCTGATCACATTTACCCACCTAGTTCCCCTGTTCCTTCAACCTCTTCCTCATCTGCCTGTGCAATCTAATCTTGAATCTTGTCTTAGTTTCTGCATTAACTCTGGAAGTAAATTTCATTGCCTCACAACTCACCTGTGTGAAGACATTTACCCGGCTGCACCCTCTAAATCTCTTGTGTTTAATCTTGTCTCTATCCCCCTTTGTTGTTGATCCCCTCAACTAATGGAAGCAATCTGTTTCTATCTAATCTACCCTGGTATTTTTTGTGTGTTTGTGATACATTAAACAGCACCTTTTTCTGCAGTGCTGGACTAGTCTTGAACTCCTGAAGTTCCAGGATACATAACTTTCAGCTGAAGAGACTTGACAATTAATAATTCATGCATGCAAATCCTGAGATTTTCTTTTCGTGAGTGATTGATTGTATCTTAGCTGCCATATTAAATACCTCTGCAGAAATGTCACCATGAGACTCTGGTTAAATATACTCATGCTTAAATTCAGGATTTATTCAGAACCTCCCTCCAGGTATAAATAAGTAATGAGCACGCACGCATAGCTTGGCAATACCAGCTGATTCCAGCATTGTGATCTATCATCCGATCATGATCACATTGCTGTTTGTGGGAGCTTCATGTGGGCAAATTGGTTGCTGCATTTCCTACATGACAACAGTGACAACACTTCGAAAGTACTTCATTGGTTGCAAAGCGGCCTTTGGTTGTGCAAGGCGCCATGTAAATGCAAGTCTTATTCTTTTTATGAGGCATCAGAGCATAAAGCACGAGTTCTTCCTGAGCTAACTTTGAAGGGGGTAAGATGACTTTGTTACAGTACCTGCAGGAGATCAATTATATAAGAGCTAAACACACAAGGGAGCGGGCAAGTGTGGAAGGGCCTGGGAAGGCACAACTGTAAGCACCTTTTATTTATAAAAAAAAAAGTGTTTTGTCACGTATTCAATCTGCTTTTATTTATATCTATCAGAGTCACTGCTGAATGAGTCTGAATGAGAAGCAATGATGAGTTGTGGAAGTGAAAGTACGTTACTCAAAAAGCTCTGAAGAAATTCCTGAATTTAAAGATGTTTAGGTTCTGCCAGAACATTCTGTTGCCAGTTTTGCCAAAGCTACTTAGTAAGGCAAATAGTCACAAATCAATTTGAAGCTTAGATTTTGCGACCATCACTATAAAATCAGAGACTCTAAACAGATGGACAGAAAATTAAAGAGTTACTCACTTGAAAGTGCAGAGATTTATTTATGTAAGTGTAATAAGTGAGGAATCAAGTTTATTTATCTACCCTTCAGTGGGTAAGGGCAGTACTGTTTATTTTTGTAGCACCCAATTCGAAAGGAGGATTTCACTATCTTGAAGATTTCTTACAGGCTTCTTTCTAAATACTTTTAATGGAGATTTGTACCCCCCCCCCCTCCAACATCTGCACACGCACACTTTTATTTTTCTCTTTGCCTTTGTAAGCTGGTGATTTATTTTGGAAAATCCTGTCAACTTCTTACAATAGTGTCTTCTCATATTGCCAGTTGTTGCTAATCAAACAGCAAGGGTGCAAAAAGTGCCTGTGCAAATGTTTTCTTTAAATGATCATTCCTATCAACAGGTATGCACAGTGCTCTAATAATTAATAATATTGTGTTTATATTGCTGCTGTAACACATAATGTGATCTCCATGTAAATGTAAGCCTATCTTTCTAATCTGGACATTGAGTGGAAGGGAGCAAAATGGGATAACATTGATTCTAACTTTAATTGCAGCTGTCATTTTTCCTGCATGAAAGGCCTTTTGTTGCTTGTGTCTTGTTCAGTCCTCACACTGGTGAGATATTCCGAGTATTCGACATGTCTGTGTCTGAGATCCAAGCCACTGATCGTTATTCAGGCTTGGCAGCTTCTGCCGCGGCTGTTTTAATTTTCAGTGGCTCTCCAGTTGAACGCAGGGTGCCCTCAAAGGTCTTGGCGAAACTGAGCAGTAAACTCGAAGACTCGGCAATTATGACCCTCACTAGACCCGAGCCGTCCCAGATGGGTAAATTCCACCAGCTGTTGGACTGGCTACTATTGGACAGAGCATTGCGTGGTGATTTTGTATGTTACAAATAGATAGATAGAGAGATACAGCACTGAAAGAGGCCCTTCGGCCCAACGAGTCTGTGCCGACCAACAATCACCCATTTATACTAATCCTACATTAATCCCATATTCCCTACCACATCCCCACCATCTACTTACACTAGGGGCAATTTATAATGGCCAATTTACCTATCAACCTGCAAGTCTTTGGCTGTGGGAGGAAACCGGAGCACACAGCGGAAACCCACGCGGTCACAGGGGGAACTTGCAAACTCCGCACAGGCAGTACCCAGAACCGAACCCGGGTCGCTGGAGCTGTGAGGCTGCGGTGCTAACCACTACGCCGCCCTTCTAGAACTGAGGAGTGGAGAAATTAGCAAAGACTGTGTCTGGTATTCCACCCTGTAGAGCAGGCCTGCAGGCTGAACTGTGCCAACATCTCCTGGACTGGTTTTCATTACCTGAGGAAAGGAAGTTTCCAGAGAATTTTCTTTTGTCAGTCCTTGGATTTTTTCCTAGATTTTCTCTGACTCCCAGGAGGTGGACCAGGCTGTAGGTGGGTGGTAGGGAGGGGAGGAGGAAGTGTTCAGTTACAAAGTCGTTTGTCTTTTCTCCTTTTCAATATTATACATTCATAACATTTGTTCAAAGCAAGGAAGTGATGGTGCCAAGCAAAAGTGGCCGCAAGAGAGCATTAGAAACTCCACTATATACTGAGTTGAAATGAAGGCCATTTTCGAAGAACTATTCTTTGCTGCAAGCAAAGTACAATGGCTATTTACTAAAAATGCTTTTGATCTAAAGCAGGACTAGAATAATGTTTGGGATCCTTCAGAGCTCCTGAAATATTTATATTTCTTTTATACAATGATTGAAGAATGTTTCCTGCAGCACTCCCAAGGACTTGAGACACGAGGTACTTGAAGGCTTTGTGTTCTTAGGAATTTATGGCTTGCCAGCTCAAAATTCCAGTTTGCCAAGTATTGTGCAATGATGCTGTGAAAACAGGTCGTTGAGTTGTCAAGCGTGGTGGACTGAGATTCAATTCATTCTGGGTTTTTTTTAGATGTGGAATCATTACTTGTGGCCATGCAGGCCTAAGGTTATAAATATTGCACTGTGCCAGGATCCTGCAGAGGGAAGGATTGCATTAAAAATGAACGGATGACGAGCTGAAATCTTAACTCTGATAGCTACTGGCGAGTGTTTAATTGTGTACAGAAAGCAATCTGGAATGGTCAAATTACTGACTCTTTTCCACAGGTTGTCCAGTCCAGTGATCCCAGGAGACTGCTGTCCATCAACTGCCTCCCGGTGTTTACACTGCTAAATGCGGATGCCTTTAACCCACCTGTAAACCCAATTTATTCGTAGGTCTGTAATTCACAAATGGGGTGACGCAGCTGGATATAGCCGTGCAGGAGTGTGAACTGGTTAGTGGATGTCACTCTCCCAAGATCAGAACTAAATGAGCACCAGTGTAAAAACTGATTGAGCTGGAATTTGTGAGTCAGAAGTACACTTTCACAAGTCAATAATGGGATGCTATGTGAACCAAGCAATTAGATAAAATGTACAGCACAGAAAAAGGCCATTCAGCCCTACTGGTCAGTGCCAGCGTCTACACTGCGCATGAATCGCCTCCCACCCTATTTCGTCTCGCCCTTTTCAGCACATCTTTTCATTCCTTTCTCCATCTTGAGGTTATCTAGACTCCGACTAAATGCATCTATTCTATTCCTCTCGACTACTCCATATGGTAGCGAGATTATGGAGTTGGGATCCCAAAGAATGAGTCTTGGTCCCACATTTTTACAGTGCTATAAATTATCCCATTGCTGGAGCCATCTATCCATGGGTCCACTATTGGAAATAAAGGAGTCACTTTGCAATGCGTGACTCGGAGGAGATGGCCCATATGCGATCCAGACTACAGAAAGCACTAAGTGTGATACACAATTTCTACAACACAGGAATGTTAACCTGTCTTTTCTCTCTTCAGTTTCTGACATATGTGCATTTCCAGCAGCACTTTTGTTTCCTCTCTTCAGTAGGCAAGGTACTTCCTCATCATTCGGAAGTAGCGAATTGTCACACGCGTGCGTGAGACAGCTGAGCATTTTTTTTATTTATCCATGGTTAGGCCAGCATTTATTGCCCATCTCTAATTGCCCTTGAGAAGGTGGTGATGAGTTGTCATCTTGAACCACTGCAGTCCATGTGGTGAGGGTACACGCACAGTGCTGTTAGGAAGGGAGCTCCAGGATTTTGATTTACATTTTGTCAGTTCTTTTTGTTTTTTTGAAAGGATATGTTCAAATGTCCAAGGAGAGAAGGAAAGCTACAAAGCTATTCATGTGTTTTTCTTTTTTAAAAAAAAAACAGCTAGTAGAAAAGTACAAAAACGTGAGAGATATGAAGAAGGGTGTGAGAAGTGATGAACTGTGGGCTGATTAGCTGGGTTCTTGGAGATTCTTAAATGTACTGATTACCAGATGCCATAGACAGGAAAGGATTCTTGATTCTGAGCCACTATCTGGAGCTTCTGCTCTCCTTTCCTCCCCGCTGTAAGTTTGAACTGACCTCCGCAATGATGATGGTGGAGAAGTGGCGGCGCTCAGTGTCTCTCTCTTACCTTCCCCTCCTCTTGACTGTTCATGCATGTGCATGCATACGCACAGTACAGTGGTCACTGACTAAGCTCAGGAATACTTGCCCTGCCTGAACCGTCTGCTCCCCTTCAGTCTGTCGCCATCACTCTCACTGCACATGCTCAGAGCACTGGCCAATCCTGCGTCAGCACACTGGGCTCTTGTAGGCATTAATAGGGGACTTTCTGTTGTGCCAGGAATTCTGGGCCAACAATCCACCATTGACATCTCAAGTTCGTGACACAAAATTAATATTTTGGCATCCAAATCGAGATTGGGGCCAGAGGCACAATACATAAAATAGGTAAATAAATTAGAAAAGAAAAATGCCAGGCATAAAGGTGTCCAGTACTGAACAGGGGACAGACCAACTGAAAACAGGACTGTCTGCCATAAAAGCGGATGAATGGTCCCACCCAAACATATAATGTATTTACAAAGCAGAAGGTTTGGGTTGAAGTCTCACACCAGTACAGAATTTAGGTTGGCATACCAGGGGAGTGTTGCAATGTTGGAAGTGCTCTCTTTTGAGTGAAATGTTTAACCTAGGTTCCATCTACCCATTCAGCCAGGTGCTGGGGAGTCCATGTCTCTACTTGAAGATCAGTAATATCTCCTGCCTAATAGTTCTCCATTAATCACCAGCATGGGGGGAAAAAAGGTTAACTGCTCATCGATCCCATTGCTGATTGTGAGATTTTGTTTTTGCCTCCAAAAGTGATTGTGCAAAGCACCTTCAGGATGTTTTAGTGGCCAGATCAAGCACTGTATAAATGAATGTGTTTTGGCCTGTTTGGGAGGGCTTTCTCAGGGAAGAGAAAGAAAGAACCTGCATTTATATAGAGCCTTTCATGACCTCAGGACATCCCAAAGCGCTTTACAGCCAATGAAATACCTTTTGAAGTGTAGTCACTATTGTCATGTAGGAAAACACAGCTGCTGATTTGCCCACAGCAAGACCCCACAAACAGCATTGAGTTAATGCTCTTTTGTTTTTTGAATGGTGCCATGGGATTTTGTACATTCACCGCTAAATGTAGTTTAACGTGTCATCGGAAAGACACCACCTCCAACCGTGCAGCATTGAAGCACCCAGACAGATTTAGTCCCTGGACTGGGGCCTGAACCCAGACTTTCTGACTAGGATGAGAGTCTCCACTGAGCCAAAGCTAATACATTTGTAAAATCAAAGGGATGGGGTTTCTATGCTGTTAACTTGGTTTTTTTTGCGTTTATTTTTTCCAACAGTTTTGAACTTGCACAACTGTCTTCACAAATGTTAGTGTGTACATCACATGCTCGCCCAGAATTTTGTGACCTGTGAACCCAAGACAAGGGGTGGCTTTTATAATAACATGATAGGCATCTGAGTTTAACACCACTTTATCTTGTGCTGTGCCACCAGCTTATTTGATATATAGAATTGTTGGTTATCTAGAACGTTCTCAAATACCTGTGTGTGGTCCTCGTGAGTAGGCTTTTCATTTTGATAATGGGTAAAAATTGGTTTCAAATTGATCATCAGAATTAAGCTTTGATGGCCCAGTGCAGGCCAGAAGTGAGGTCACTGTGTTACAGCTTCTAAGCTCCCTCAGTGTTCCCTGCATCCTGTGATCTAAAGGCTTCAACAAGCTGCTACTATGTGACTAACTTTCATCTGCTTCTTTTCGATGTTGGTGGAACCCTTCCTTCGCCAATCAGCTGGCCTTAACTGCCCTCAGAAATGCCCTAGCAAGCCACTCGGTTATCAAGGGCAATTCAGGATGGGCAACAAATGCTGGCCTTGCCAGTGATGCCCACATCCCATGAAAGAATTTCAAAAAAAAAAATCAAAGGAGGCCATCAAATCCCATTAACCTACTTGTTCCCATTCTTCCAGCGTATTGAAACATGTCATTGTTGTGATGTTGTAAGCACTGCCTGATGGGGTGTTGGTGGCAGATTCAATAGTAACTTTCAGAAAGGCAATTGGGTAAATACTTGAAAAGGACAAGTATTCATGGGCTGGTCACTACTGTTGGTCCTTTGTGGTCAAAGATAACCATAACGTCAACTCGAATTCATTGAATTAAGTTTTAGATGCAGTTTGTTTGAAGATGACTAATCAGTCCAACTTGAGTGCCAAACGATCTGTTGCATGTTGGACACACATGCATTGTAGGTGTGGAAGAGGTACTTGTGGTTCTGGACTTGCATAGCTCATGTTTCATGTTGGCCAGTGCAACTCTGTTCTGTTACAGGAGGTGGCGCCTTTGCTGCTGAGACGACACCATCTATAGCCATCCTGTCTGAGGTTCTCCCATGTCTCAGGCAATGTCGAAACTTGTCAGTGAGACTATCGGGGTGGCCTTGAAGTACTTTTTCTAGCCTCCATGTGAACGCTGTCCTTCACTTAGCTTGCTGTAGAAGAGATCTTTTGGTGAACGCTCTTCAGGCATTCTGGCAACATGAGCTGTCCACCCTATCTGAGCTGCCTTCAGCAGAGTGTGGATGCTAGGCATGTTGGTCAGAGAGAGACTCAGTATTAGGAACTTGCCATCTGATCTTGAGTACTCTCCGCTAGCAGGTCATGTGAAATTGGTGTAGCTTGTTTGTGTGCCTGTGGTTAGCTGTCCACGTCTCACAAAAGAGTAGGAAGGACAACTGCTTTGTATATCTTCACTTTTGTTCAGAGACTATGGGGAACAAGCAGGAGGAGTGACACTGTGGATAGCTCTTTCGAAGAGACAGCACAGACAGGATGGGCTGAATGGGCTTTTTCTGTGCTGTAAGATTCTGTTATTAACATGATCAACTTCCCACTATAGCAGTTAGCTCTCAAATGAATCCAGTATCTTGGCTTTGAGCAATCCGCTCTAGCCGTTGCTCACGGTCTTCCTAAAGGACGGTTCCCTAACCTATGTCCTAAATTTGGCCCTCACAAGGCACAACTCCTGCCCTCTTGTGCTCTGTGTGCATTTGAAAGTATCCTTCATCTAGTTTTCTCAACTTTTAAAAAACGAATAAAGCCTATCCATCCCTGTTAATTTTACAATGTACACATTGTACAGTTAGATGGGGATGGATTAGAGGGTTACAGAGCAGGGCTGCATCACAATACACCAAGCCTATAAACTGTTTCTTTCTTTTCCACTGTTGGGTAATCATAAATTATTATTGTAACTTTGATAAATCCATAGTCAAAATGGTTGAGACAACCCTAACAAGACTTTAGCTAAAAATGACATTTCTTGGAAAGGAAGAAGATGAATGAAATTTCACAATAATTGTGATGTATGATTCTGCTCCTTATTAATCCATTATCATACTATAATTTGCTTTTTGTGGGAGGCGACAGGCAGGGATTAGGTTAATTTAGGAGCTTGTCAAAGAGTGTTTTTTATAAGAGAGGAACATTTTTCCGACTTTGGGAAAACGTTGTCGATATTGAATACTCCCAGAAGGTGCACACCCAGGTGGCCAGTTTTTCAGAGAGCATGGTTGTACCAACCTCCCAATTTCAATCTCCTGTTGCTACAAATTCACTTTCCCAATCTGGGCGTTGTTGGGAAGGCTGGCATTGCTTGCCAATCCGCAGTTACCATTCTCTTGAACTGTTGCAGCTCCTGTCTGCGTCTGGCACCAGCAGAATGGCAGACGCTTTTGGTCTTGATTGCCGGGATCCAGGTTCAAATCCAATGTGAACCGGCTGCTCCGTCTTCACGCCACCTAGACTGCGCCCTCGTCCCTGTATTAGAATGGGGGACTGATGATAAAATGGAGCTATGTCTCCCACCAGGATGTGGAGAGCTAGATTTAGCAGCGTGAGCATGGGTAAATATCTCACCAGTCTCCAGTGATCCAGACTAAACAAGTGCTAATGACTAACGACAATAATATATAAACGGAGCAAGTATAGCCCATTTGGCCCTTCAAGCCTGATCCACCATTCAATATGATCATGGCTGATCTACCACAGTTCCATCTTCCCGCACCAGCCTCATATTCCTTAATTCCATTATGTTTTTTATTTTTAAAAATTTTATTGAGATACAGCACTGAAACAGGCCCTTCGGCCCACCGAGTCAGTGCCGACCAACAACCACCCATTTATACTAACCCTACAGTAATCCCATATTCCCTACCACCTACCTACACTAGGGGCAATTTACAATGACCAATTTACCTATCACCTGCAAGTCTTTGGCGGTGGGAGGAAACCGGAGCACCTGGCGAAAACCCACGCGGTCACAGGGAGAACTTGCAAACTCCGCACAGGCAGTACCCAGAATCGAACCCGGGTCGCTGGAGCTGTGAGGCTGCGGTGCTAACCACTGCGCCACTGTGCCGCCCATTAGTATCCAAAAATCTATCGACCTCTGTGATGAATACATTCAATGACTGGGCATCCACTGCCCTCTGGGGTAAAGAATTCCAAAGATTCACAACCCTTTGAGTGAAGAAATCTCTCCTCATCTCAGCCCTAAATGATCGGCCCCTTATCCTGAATAAGTATTGAGTCAGCAGTAAACTCCTTGTAGTAATGCACTGCACCCCCTTCCCCATGCATTCCACTCCATGTTATCGTTGTTTAATTATCATCCACATCTTCACTCCATAACTGTTTAACTGTAGGATTGTCAGTCAGCTGTGGCATTTGCTGGTTGACTTGAGAAAGTGCTGTGCATGGACAGGCAATGTTGCAGAACTGTATAGCACGGCATATTATTTGGACTCGCCCCAATTCAGACAGCCCTCAAGCAGAACAACAACTGTTTGCATTTACGTAGCGCCTCTAATGTAGCAAAAGGGCCCAAGGCCTTTCACAAGAGCACAACCAAACAAAATTTGACACTGAGCCAGGTAAGCAGACAGTAAGATGGGTGACCAAAATCTTGGCCAAAGAGGAAGATTTTATGGAGGAGAGATCGGGGTAGAAAATTTTAGGGAGTGAATTCCAGAGTTTAGGGCCCAGGCAGCTGAAGGCATGGCTGCCAGTGGTGGAGTGAAGGAAATCGGGGATGTGCAAGAGGTTAGAATTGGAGGAGGTCAGAAATCTCAGGGTTGGAGAGATGGAGGAAATATCAGAGCCTGGGAGGGGTGACGCAACCTTAAGGATGAGAATCACAAATTTGCGGCATTGCCAGACCGGGGAGCCAGTGTAGTCCAGTGAGCACAGGGGTGATGGGAGAGCAGGACTTGGTGCAAACCAGGACATGGGCAGTGGAGTTTTGCATGAGATCAAGCATGGCAATAGGCCCAGCATCTGTGTTCTGTCTGCACAAGTTGGGCAACCTACATCAGAAGTTGCACTGAAACTTTAATGTGCAGGGCGCTGAGATTTCAATACAGTACCTGCATTTATATAAATTCAAGTTTGCATCGCAAAGTGCCGTATTCTGTTAAAATGCATTGCATAACAAATTAAAGTGCAGTTACATGTTATGTAGCAAACTGGGGTACTTTATTTGGGGTGGGGGAAGGAATGTAATCTGTTTGTAACGGAGTGGGGGTGTTTGATGCTGCTGTGGGACTGAGAGGCTGTGCACTCAACAAGACTAAATGCCCCAGCCGCTGAGCAACTGATCTTAGTCACCAGGCTGATATTTCTCATCTCCGTTGCTGAGCTCTGAACCGCAAGTTTTTCAGCTGTACATTCTTTTCACAAGACAAGAGAGGCTTCATTTTTTTTTTACATCAGCAAATGTTTTGCTCTGTTTTTTGGAGCTGATTTTCACAGTTTTGCAGGGTTACTGGATCAGTGAACACTAGTTATATAATAAATCAAAGCAAATTACTGCAGATGCTGGAAATCTGAAATAAAAGCAAGAAATGCTGGAAATATTCAGCAGGTCTGGCAGCATCTGTGGAGAGAGAAGCAGAGTTAACGTTTCAGGTCAGTGCCTAGTTGGTCGCTAACCTGTTCATCAGGTGTTGCGCAGGTCTTTATTTTTTTAATTGCTGTTATACTGTCAAGTGTGGTCTCCTTCCAACTTGATTTTTGTTCAGCTCCACTTGGTTCCCACCCCCAGCTTCAAAGCGGTAAGGAAAGCAAGCTTGCTACCAGATGTCAGCCCTAATATCCCTTAACACAAGGAGGGAGACAGAGAAATTCCCATTCTAGGTTCTGCCCTTTCACACTTGCAGCTCTTCTCCTTCCAGTTTTTCAGGTGGACGGTCGAAGAAAGCTCTTGGACTTGGGATCTCAGGACGTCCCAAAGTGCTTTTTACAGCCAGTGGAGTACTTTGTGAAATGCAGTCTTTGTTGTAATGTAGGAAAGAGTGAGTTTGCTTTGTGCCACTTTGTACAGCTCATGTGGGTGCTGCTCTGCTCCCCTTGGCTGGGGTGCAATGACCTTGGACAAAGTTTTAACACTATCAAAACCCATTTGCTTGCACAGAGTTAAAACCAGACCCCCAGATTGCAGAACAATGCTGACAGAACCACAGATCCACCCTCTCAGATGTCTGCACCTTTTAAAAAAAATTCATTTACAGGATGTGGGCGTTGCCAGCATTTTATTGCCCATGCCATGACGGAGCAGCTTGCTAGACCGTTTCCGAGGGCAGTTAAGCATCAACCACATTCCGTGGGTCTGGAGTCCCATGTAGGCCAGACCAGGTAAGGATGGCAGATTTCCTTCCCTAAAGGGCATTAGTGAACCAGATGGGTTTTTACAGCAATCCAGTAGTTTTTTGGTCACCATTATTGAGGCTAGCATTTTCTTCCAGATTTATTAATTAATTGAATTTCAATTCCCCAGCTGCCATTGTGGGATTTCAACTCTCTTATCTCTGGATCATTAGTCCAGGTCTCTGGATCACTAGTCTAATATTACAACAACGATGCTTCTGCTGGTTTGGGTGTGTCTTCTGCATTCCTGTTCAGAACACTTTGTGTTTAAAATCAGTTGGTCAGAGGCCTGTTGCAGAGCAGTACTAACTGGAAGATAGGCTATGTCTTTACTGCAAAAACGTTGCTGTGATTCCAGTTTGTCTTTGAGTCTCTGTTTGTAATGGGGCAAGGTGCATCACTTACTGTTTGCTCATTCTTCCAATCAGACAGACTCTGTACTTCTATTACAGTCACAAAAGCACATAATTATCCCACCCTCAGTATCACAGCCTGCCTCACTATCACCTCCCCTCCACATCTCTCTCACTCTTCCTTCCCCTGCACACACCTCTCTTTCCCCCCCCCCCCCTCTCTCCCCCCACTCCTCATTCATACATGCTGCTCTCTCGCTCTCTCTCTCCACCTCCCTCCCCTGCCCCTCCCACAGACAAAGGCACTCCCTCGTGCACTGTCTTTCTCCATCTCACTCATTCCTTCAGGCAAAAGTAGGGAGGAATTTTGTGGGTCAAGGAAGGAAGGAAAAGACATTTGAAGTGTATCTCAGACACATGATGGTGGATTTAGCCTGTGATTTCCCGGCTGTTTTGGAGAGCTCCTTTCGAAACAACACCATCCAACGAAGCCTGACATTGTCACACAGCCCATGAAGCTCAACTCCTCCCTGGTGCTGCTGATGCTTAAAAGTAAGATGTGTATGTGACTGAATGTCAGGGTCCTTGTGTTGAGAAGCACCTGAGATGGGGAAGGGACAGGAAAAAAAAATAAATACATTTTTAATATTCTTTCATGGGATGTGGGCATCACTGGCAAGGCCAGCATTTGTTGCCCATCCCAAATTGCCCTTGATAACTGAGTGGCTTCCTAGGCTATTTCAGAGGGCAGTTAGGAGTCAACTACATTCTGTGGGTCTGGCCAGACCAAGTAAGGACGGCAGATTTCCTTCCCTAAAGGACATTAGTGAACCAGATGGGTTTTTATGACAATCGATGATAGTAATGGTGCCATGAAACTGAGACTAGCTTTCAATTCCAGATTAGATTAGATTAGATATACAGCACTGAAACAGGCCCTTCGGCCCACCGAGTCTGTGCCGACCATCAACCACCCATTTATACTAATCCTACACTAATCCCATATTCCTACCAAACATCCCCACCTGTCCCTATATTTCCCTAACACCTACCTATACTAGGGGCAATTTATAATGGTCAATTTACCTACCAACCTGCAAGTCTTTTGGCTTGTGGGAGGAAACCGGAGCACCCGGAGAAAACCCACGCAGACACAGGGAGAACTTGCAAACTCCACACAGGCAGTACCCAGAATCGAACCCGGGTCTTTTTTATTAATTAATTGAATTTAAATTCCACCAGCTGCCATGGTGGAATTTGTATGTCCACCAGGCATTAGCCTGGGCCTCTGGTTTACCAGTTGAGTGACATTACCACTACGCTACCGTCTCCCCTTGTGTGGACATGGACTAGGAAATGAGTTTAGTCACCACAGTCTGATGAGGATTGGCACTATGTTGAGAATGTATTTTCTCTCTTTTTGTTTCTCTTTTTCTCTCTCTGCTATCTTGTTCTCCTCTCTTTCTCTCCCCTCTCTTTATTTTCCTCTCTCCTCGCTCTATATTTCTTACTCTTTCTCGCCACACTCTTTAAACCCCCCCCCCCCCTCTCTCTCATTCTCTCTACCTATATTTCTTTCTCTCCCTCTCTATCTTTAGAGATGTTTCTCTCACATTTGCATTTTTCTTTCCCTCCATTCCCTACCTGCCACTTGGCTACTCAGTGGGAATGTTGAAATGCCCGACCCTGCATCCATCACGATATGTATTTTGCAGTGTGCAGTTGAGTTCTGACTGGTTCCTGCCAGCTCCTATAAATAGCATTGTGTAAGTAAGAGTGTTTTTGAATGGCGGGGGGAGCATCAGGAGAGGAAAAGCCCCTTTTGGTGTCCAACTGGCTGCCTGCCAAATGATTAGGTATTACAGCAGATGAGAGAGTGGGGAAGTGGCAGATTTAACAATGAATACTGCTGTTAGTGAGAAGAAAAAAATTAAAAAATAAATTGAATAATTTTAAAAGGCACTTAACGTTCTTTTTAACCAATTAAACATATCAAAGACTGACTATGGAGCTTGGCACGGTCTTTCACATTGAAGCCTGGCCTCAAGCTATGAATGTTTTCTCAGGTTTTGCCTTTTAATGTGAAGCGAAGGTAATTTGAGGGAGATTTAATTGTTCCATTTTTTTAAAAAAAATTGTGTGAAAGACAACCGTTGATTTTGTCAGACAAATCTTCATTTAGTAATTTAGTAGAGGAATTACTTGTCATTAAAATGGAAAATGTATTTGTCGTAGAGAAGCTCTGAACAATCTGTGTGATTGAGGGCTTGGGGGTAGGGAATAGAATTCCTTAATGGGCAAAGATAGAAGGAAAACATCCTAAAAATCTGAAAGTGCCAGAAATCTACAGGTTTTTTTTGTGTACAAGCAGCTGAAAAGAGAAAAGACAAGTTAGCAATTCATTTTTGTTTGTAAAAAATGATTCGTTCTCTGGCTGCGGGTTTTGCTAGCAACACTGGCATTTTTTGCCCGTCGCCTAGTTACCGTGCGAAGGCAGTGATGCAACTCGATTGGCTTGCTTGGCCACTTCGGAGGGCGGTTAAGAGTCGACCCCATTAGTGTGGAACTTGAGTCACATAAGTTAAGAGAAGATTAAGAGGCGCTTTGCTAGAGCTGTTCCGAATAGAGGGTTTGGACAGAGTAGATAGGGAGAAATTGTTCCCATTGGCTGAAGGATCCAGAACCAGAGGATACCCATTTAAGGTGATTGGCAAAAGCAGCAAAGGTGACATGAGGAAAAACTTTTTTTTACGCAGCAAGTGGTTAAGATCTGGAATGGACTGCCTGAGACTGTGGTGGAGGCAGGTTCAATTGTGCCTTTCAAAAGGTAATTGGATAGTTATCTGAAGAGATTTGCAGTGCTACGGGGGAAAAGGCAGGGGAGTGGGACTAGCTGAGTTGCTCTTGCAGAGAGCTGGCATGGACGCGATGGGCTGAATGGCCTCCTTCTGTGCTGTAACCATTCTATGATTCTAAGGGCAGCAGGTTTCCTTTCCTAAAGGATGTTAATGAGCCAGCTGGGTTTTTACAGCGGTCCCGACACTTGCACGGTCATTTCTACTGAGCCCAGTTTTCTAGCTCCAGATGTATTGAACTGAATGGTGACATTTGAACTTGCGCTTTCTGAATTATTATTCCAGACTACTGGATGACTAGTCCAGTAACGTAACTACTATGCTGAAGAACAGTTGGAGTCCCTTTGGCAGGATAGGCATCGTTACTGCATTTGCTATTATCATTTTATGCTTCTGGATGCCGTGCAGGGGGTAACACTGGACTACACTGTAACCTGAGCCTCCTTGTTCACACACCAACTCCGTCATCATTAGCTGTTGTATATCTAACCACAAAGCTAATATCGAGAGGGCTATTGTTTAGGTTGGATTTCCAGGAGACCAGCTCCCGAGCGTGTGCGCTGTTTAATCGGGCTTCCCCCATCCTGGCTGTGCAGCCCTGGATTCAGTCTTAGTGGTTTATGATTCTGCCACTGCAATATTGGATTTAGTATTGTAAACACTGGGAAGCTGCTCACGGACAACGGTCTCCCGAGATCCACCTAAGCCAGCGCTAGCATAAGAGCAGCTTAAGATCAGTGCTGATCTCTGCATAATATTTGATGGGGAAACTATTTTAAATTCGGCGTCCTCTGTGCGATTTTAGTACAGCTTCACAGTATTCCTGTAATCTCTAAGTCTTTAAGACGTGATGCATGAATAATAATCCCTGAGGCTGTGCAAAGCACCTGAAGGAAGTGGGACTGAGACTTCAGCTGCTCTTGTCTCCAGACTAGGCTGGAGCAAGTGGTTGGGTTCTGAAATGCAAAAACAAGTACTCGAAGCATAAACGGGTGCTTCGAGATATGACGCACTTTGTTGCGTTACCACTCCCCACCATGAAGTACTCTTGGGCTGCACTGACCATTGTTTTGCCTTGCCTCGCTGGCGAGCATTCTTGCCTCCAGGTCAAAGGTTATGGGTCTGGGTCCCATTCCAGACACTCGAGCGCGTAAACTAGGCTGAAAATACTGAGGGAGTGCTGCAGGCGATATCCTTCTGATGAGATGTTATCCCGAGGCCCCGTCTGCCCTCCCAGGCTTGTGGAAAAGATCCTGTGGCACTGCAACAACAACTTACATTTATATAGCACCCTTAACATGATAAAACGTCCCAAGGTGCTTCACAGGAGCATTATAAAACAAAATATGACACCGAGCCACGTAAGGAGATATAAGGTCAGATGACCAAAAGCTTGGTCAAAGAGGTAGGTTTTAAGGGAAGTGAGGTAGAGAGGCGGAGAGGTGTAGGGAGGGTATTCCAGAGTTTGGGGCCTAAGCAACTGAAGGCTTGGCCAGCAGTGGTGGAGCGATTTAAAATCAGGGGTGGTCAAGAGGCCAGAATTTGAGGAGCGCAGATATCTTGGAGGGTTGTGGGGCTGGAGGAGGTTAGTGATAGGGAGGGGCGAGGCCTTGGTGAGATTTGAAAGCAATGATGAGAATTTTGAGATCAATACATTGCTTGACTGGGAGCCAGTGTAGGTCAGTGAGCACTGGGGCAATACGTGAACAGGACTTGGTGTGAGTTAAAATATGGGCAGCAGAGTTTTGAATGACCTCCAGTTTACAGAGTAGAATGTGGGAGACCAGCCCGGAGTGCATTGGAATAGTCAAGTCTAGAGGTAACAGGTATGAATGAGGTTCTCAGCATAAAGCCTGGCTACCCGATCAAACCCGACTGCATGTGTCGGGGTCGGTTCTGTATTCTGTGCCCAGCATTCGGGGTCAGGTCGGGTTTTGTTTTGTATTCCTTTTAATCTATATTTTGACACAATTTTTTTTTCTGTACTTAGAACATGTTTGATATTTTCAGGTCGGGTTGGGCATCAATTTTTGTTCAAGGACTCTGGCCCGGTTCGGGTCAGGCCTGGCCCGGGTCTGGTTTTAATTTTATACCCAAGCCAGGCTTTATTTTAGCAGCAGCAGATGAGCTGAGACAGGAGCGAAGTCGGGTGATGTTACAGAGGTGGGAATAGGCGGTCGGAAGCTCATCTTGGGGTCAAATGTGACAACCAAGATTGCAAACAGACTGGCTTAATCTCAAACTGTTGCCAAAGAGAGGGGTGGAGTCGGTAGCTCGGTAACAAGAGTTTGGAGCTTATTTCAAAGTTACTACTTTGTTTTTTTGTGAGTATCGCATTCACTCAGTGGGGAATGGTGAATTCACAGGTGCATGCTGAGCAAGTGCTGTTATTAGGACCTCCTTGCCCCAATTCAGCGGAATACTTTGCCTAGTCTGGGCTGTTTCTGGGGAGCAGATAAAGTAGACAGAGAGAAACTATTTCTGCTGCTTGGAGAGTCTAGGACTAGGGGGGCTTCATCTTAAATATTTAGAGCCAAACCTTTCTGGAGTGAAATTAGGAAACCTGTCTATGCACAAAAGAGTGGTAGAAGTTTGGAACTCTCTTCCACAAAGGGCAATTGATGGTGGATCATTTGTTTTAAATTTGAATTGATCGATTTTTGTTATCCAAAGGTATTAAGGGATATGGGGCAAAAGTGGGTATTTGGAGTTAGGCCACAGATTAGCCAGGATTTCATTGAACGGTGGCACAGGCACAAGGGGCTGAATGGCCTCCTCCTGTTCTGAGGTTCCTCCCCCTCCCCTTCCCCTGGGCCACCAACATTATTGGTAACAGTTTTCACATCAATTGCCAGAATTTGGCACAGACGTGACATTGAAAGCTTGTGGATTTCTCCAAAATCGAGCCTCAGGCAAGAACTCTTACCACCGAATCACTAATAACTTCCCATAAACGCATGGCTTAGTCTCACAGATTTGCTTCCAGCTTGCCTGTGAGGCAGCCGTCACCACTGTCTCAGGTTACATGTAGTTTGTACAGGAAGTGTAACCTCCTTGTTTCAATGGAATGGTATCGGAACCACCACCAGCTGAGTTGGGTCACAACCTCTGAGCTGGACATTTAGTCATATTGAACCAACAGACTAGTCTTGTGTAATCTTTTGTTATTTAGATAGTTGAGTGGGAAGGCTTGGGTGTTACTTGAAAAACAAAAATCATTTAATTATGCTTAAATAAACAGAATTAGTTAGCATTAGCTGAAAAGCTAACGAACTCTAATTTATGTAGTTGCATAATTATCTGCAGTCATCTTGATGGCGAAGGAATTGACACTTTAGATGCAAAATGCCTGGAAATGGACGCTCAGTTCTGTTGAATGGATGCACCCAGTATTCCATTTGTGCAGATTGAGTGGCCCCAATTTCATATCGGGAGCATGAATTCTGGGATGAATGATTTTCCTTTTGGTGAGTTTAGGGAATACATAGTCTGATTATAAAATGACCAAGCTGTGGAGTGATTACTTCTACAATAATGTCCTTTCCCTGTGTAATGCGGATGTACTGGTGGTGGTGTCTGTACCCAGCAGCTCTATTCTTGACCCACTTTCTGTGCCTTCCTTGCCTGTTTACAACCAGGCAGCTGTGAGGATGAGAGGCTTACTTTTTGAAGTTGGGTTTCATCTGATAAATTGGTCGGTAGGCGATGCACGTCATGAATATTGAGGGTAGGTTGCATCGGCTTGCATTCCCCTTAGAGATTGAGGGGCGACCTGATCGAGAAGCCTATAATGTTAAGTGGATTTGATGGGGTCAGTTCGGAGAAACTATTTCCTCTGGCAGGTGAGTTGAGAACAAGGAGGAATGAGCTTAAAATTTGGGAGAGAAATCAGGAAACGGTTTTTCACTAAGGGCGATGGAGATCCGGCACGATCTAAATCACTCCCGCTTGCCCCCAAAGGCTGTGGGTGGCTGGAACAATTGAAGCTTTCAGAACACAGTGTGATAGATTTTCGTTAGGTCAGGATGTTAAGGGATCTGGAGCAGCAGTGGGTAACAGGGCATCGGAACTAGATCAACCATGATCTAATTGAATGGCAAAGTAGGCTCAAGGGGCCGACTCTTGTTGATACGTTTGTGTAGTTGTTCCACCATTACTCCAGCACCTCACTGTTGTCTCCCAACTCTTCGCCTGGCTCTATGCTACAACCTCCCAAGTTACTGAACATTTTAGCTATTTAATTATAAATATAATATCAAAGTACGACCCAAATATGAGGACAGAATGTGCAATGTCAGAATGGGGACTGAACTAAATTTGTGTGCTGAAGTCCATTTATTCCCCCCACCCTCTTGTCCTGCTTCAGCTGAGAACGACACCCGCTCCACCCCCCCCCCCCCCCATAACAGTGCACCAGGAGATCAACCAATGTCGGTTAGAGAAAGAATGACTTGCATTTATATAATGCCTGTCAGGACATCTGCAAGTACTTTGGAAGGGTAATCGCTGTTGTAAGGTTGGAAACACGACGGCCAATTTACGCACAGCAAGCTCCCACAAACAGCAATGAGATGAGGACCAGGTGTTCTCTGTCTTTCTAGTGATGAAAAGTTGGCCAGGCCAGGACACCAGGGAGAACTCCCATGCTCCTCTTGAAATAATGCCATGGGATTTTCCATGTTCACCTGAGAGGGGCAGGCAGGGCCTCAGTTTAATGTTTTATCCAAAAAAAATGGCACCTCTGACAGTGCAGCACTCCCTCAGTACTCCACCGAAGTCTCAGCTTAGATTAGATGCTCGAGAATCTGGAGTGGGGGTTGATCCCACAACCTTCTGACTGAGATTGCTACTAACCTAAGCCACAGCTGGCATCCTTGCAAGAAAGAAGAAAGGCTTTCATTGTTATAGGACCTTATTTTTGTCTCTTCATAGCATCTCGTGTTGCTTCCAATACAGGGAATTCCTCTGACGCATAATGGTTGTACTGTAAATGACTGTAAAGAAGTTTTACTCCATCTCTTGGTCTGACCGAGAGACTTGACTAAACTGAATCCTAATGAGGCTGCTGGATTGGATTGTCAGATTACATAGTGACTTCTGGGCCGACAAGGTTAAACACTCTCTGATTCGTGGGCCCCAACAGTCACTGTGGATCCTGGCTCATCTTGAGGGAGTTGGGATCTGAATGCAATAAAAATTAATAACCAGAGGACCAACAGGCTGCAGCTTCCTGTATTTTTTTAAAATTCATTCTTGGGATGTAAGCATCGCTGGCAGGGCCAATATTTATTTCCCATCCCTAATTGCTCCTGAGAACCGTTGAAGTCCAGGGGGTGTAGGTACACCCACAGTGCTGTTAGGAAGGGAGTTCCAGGATTTTGACACAGCGACAGTGAAGGAACGGCGATATAGTTCCAAGTCAGGATGGTGTGTGGCTTGGAGGGGAACTTGCAGGTGGTGGTGTTCCCATGTATTTGCTGCCCTTGTCCTTCTAGTTGGTTGAGGTCACAGGTTTGGAAGGTGCTGTTGAAGGAGTCTTGATGAGTTGCTGCAGTGAATCTTGTAGATGGTACACACTGCTGCCACTGTGCCACAGTAATGTCCATCACCTTGACTTAAAAAGAGACATAGTCTCTGTTAATATATCAAAATATCAGAATGACACGCTTACAACTTTTTATTTGTTGGGGGTGCCTCGCCAGTGCAGATTTACAGAGATATGCAGCTGTATTCCTGTGTGATGCTTTCAGAAAATCAACCCTAGCTTTATCCTCTGATTGTGAATGTCACTGCCTTCTGGATTAATACTTCACACGTGGCCAAGTCAGAAATCATTCACACATGGGAGCAGTTGATAACAGTACATAATGTTCCCCAATTAATTCTGAAGATATACTAAGAGTTTTATCCACAGTAATGTGACCATTTGGTGGAGGTGAATATGGATTGTGGTGATGGAGAGTTCCAAACATTCTTCCAATCTTGCAGCAGACATTGAGGTGTGTTCAAGTGTGTTTGGCCCCGCCTCCTTCATATTTAGTTTTTATATTTTCCATGGGTTTTTTTTTTTTTAGCCCTGTTTTTCTTACTTAAAGTTTCTCATTCATGTTGTGCATATTGTTTTTCAGTTCCAGGAATGAAAGACTAGAAAGTATATGCATTTATAATTGGACACCTCAAAACATTTTACAGCAAATTACGTACTTTTGAAGTATAGTTACTGTTGTCACTGAGTCTTAGAAGGAGGCCATTTGGCCCGTTGAGTCCATGCCGACTCTCCACGGCAGCCAATTTGCACTCCGCAAACACGCACAAACTGCAGTGTAATAATGATCAGATGATCTGTTTTAGTGATCTTGGTAGACTTGGAGTACCACCTCCCCGCCCCCATGACCTTCCCCCAAGAGCGAGACCTGATGCACTAACTCTTGACTGGCTGGTCAACATCAGATTGGAGGCTGATCCTGCCCACGACAGCACTTTGCCATATAGGTCACTTGGGTCGTGATCAGGAGAGGGAACCCTGGTTCACTTTTTATTCTCTCCTTAACGAGAATCTGTGAATCGTGCCTCTGACTTTGCTCCTCTGTGGCTTGGTGTCACACCAACCACTGACGTTAGTCGCTAGGTTGTTTGTATGGGGGATGGGGCCTCATTTCCGCCTTGTTCTTGGACCTCACACCCTCTCTATTCCACCATGCTAGGTGTAAGTATCAGGACACGGAAGCACAGCTTCTGTTTAATGTGAATTGCAAAGGTTCCTGAGTGTGCTGGCCAAGTGACATTCCTCCCTGCACCCAATACCACCAGAAAGCCGGTCAGCTGCTTGGTCAATGTTGCTTTGCGTGGCATAGTTGTCACCTTTACTCACACAAGTCAACTTCAAATAGATGTGCAGGACGATCTTTTCACCAAAGGTAATGAATAAATCGCAAAGAAAAACTTGCATTTATGTAGCACCATTCAGAACCTCAGGATGTCCCAAAGTGTGCTACAGTCAATGAAGTGCTTGCACTGTGGTCATTGTTGTAAGAAGCACAACCAGCCAATTTGTGCACAGCAAGCTCCCAGAAACAGCAATGTGATGACGACGAGATGATTTTTTTCACTGACGTTGGTTGAGGGGTAAATATTGTCCGGAAAGCAGGGATACCTCCCCTGCTCTTCTCCAAATGCTGTGCAATCTTTTCCATCCACCTGAGAGGGCAGACGGGGCCTCAGTTTAATGGCACCTCTGACAGTGCAGCACTGCCTCAGCACTGCACTGGAGTGTCGGCCTAAATTTTTGTGCTCAAGTCTCTGGACTGGGATTTGAATCCACAACCTTCTGACTCAGAGGCGTGTGTCAGGGCTTCATTATTTTTATATCAGCAATGTTGGTGACCTTTCCTTCTGGTGGGGGGGGGGGGGGGTGGCGGTTGGCAGTTATCAGTATATGTTTTATTTTACTCCAGCCTCCCGTCCGTTTAGGTTTCAGTTTCCTCACGTCGTAGAATTGATCTGAAAAAGGGTCCAACTTGTACGCAGCTGCTGCACCCGTGAGTTATGGTTCTTTCAGACTCCTGGGAAATCTGCCATAACTCACTGTTCATCAGCGAGATATCCTCTATGCAATGTAAATTTTACACATTCTTCATATACTGTAAATTATTTAAACCTTTATCCTTGAGACCTCTTTCCCCTTCTCTCTTTCCTGTTCAAAGTATTTCTTCCCCAAGTGCATATATTTGAGTGAATGATATCCTTTAGCTTAGGCTCTTTACTGAATGTTGTAAATAGCTTTTGGGTGTATTTGATTTGTTTTGACCATGGAATTGTGCTGTGTATTCCTGTAATGTGAGCACTTGGCACATTTAGTATCCCAATCCCATCTGCACTATTTTGCTGGAAGCATGAACCTGTTTAAGAACAACTACTTGCATTCATATAGCGCCTTTTAACATAAAACATCCAAGGCGCTTCATGGGAGTGTTCTAAAGCATGAGATATTAGGCCAGCTAACCAAAAGCTTGGTCAAAGAGGTGAGAAGGCTTTCAAAGGCGGAGCGAGAGGCGGAGAGATTTAGGGAAGGATGTCCAAAGTTTAGGGTCTTGGCAACTGAAGGCACAGACACCAATGGTGGAGCGATTAACATTGGAGAT
Organism: Heterodontus francisci; assembly: GCF_036365525.1. Taxonomy (NCBI): domain Eukaryota; kingdom Metazoa; phylum Chordata; class Chondrichthyes; order Heterodontiformes; family Heterodontidae; genus Heterodontus; species Heterodontus francisci. Next base: position 205,579,824 of record NC_090372.1, read on the forward strand.
GTGCAGGAGGCCAGAATTGGCAGAGCATAGGGATCTAGGAGGGGGGGTGGGGGATGGGGCAAGGTCATGGAGGGATTTGAGAATAAGGGTGAGGATTTTAAAATGGCGGTGTTGATTGTGAGCCAGTGTCAGTCGGTGAGCACAGGGGAGATGGGTGACTGGAGCTTGGTGTGAGTTAGAACACTGGCAGCAGAGCATTGGATGACCTCAAGGGTAGCAGAGGGTAGAATGTGGGAGGCCGGCCAGGAGAGGGTTGGAAGAGTCAAGTCTAGAGGTAACAAAGGCATGGATGAGGGTTTCAGCAGCAGATGAGCTGAGCCGAGGACAGAGTCGGGCGATGTTACAGAGGTGGAAATAGGCGATCTCAGCGATGCTGTGGATATGTGGCAGGATGCTCATTCAGGAGCTAGCATAAATGAGCTGATAAAATAGCAGGCCGAGGAGGGACCATGCTGAATCTTTGGACATGTTTGTTACTAGCCTCCTGTGGATTTAATGTTTGCCATGTAGCCATTGTGAGTGGATTATCGTGAAACTAATCACGACACTTAGTCGACAACACTAGGTGTTTGTATTGTATTTACTAGGTGTGTTGGCAGATTGTGGAGTTTAATTACCAGTTTGTTTGCGGCAGACACTGATGGGTTAGATTTTCTGATGTCTGACACTCTCTGCTGGAAATGTCAGTGTGGGTGAAGACCCTCTTTGCATACCAACTCTCTGTTGTGCGCTACGTGGGAGAGTGATGCTGGAGTGACTGCCCCCACCCTTATCCAGTAAATAGTTTAAGACTGTCACTGTAGGAGCTTTGAGAGGTTTCATTGGGTATGCAAGAGTCCAGATATTGTGCGTGTCTGCACTGAGTGTCCTATGTCTGGATACTTTGCGGTATCTGAAGAAATTGTGTTCTCCACAATATCGCCCACAGAGTTGGTCTAAGTTAACTGCTTGTGTTTAAGGCCTTACATCTGAGAGGTTCCATGCCACAACTTGCTGGCTTCTTGACACTGCCTCTTTTGATTCACTCCGTCGGTGCAATGACGCAGCCAAGCTACTAGAGTTGGTCATTGTTCTGAAGGCTACAGAAAAAAAACCTTGCTCTTCATTGCCATTGGTCATGACATTAAATGCCCCAGCTGAATATATATTACTGTTACCCTACCAGAATTCAATGCTGTAGGGCTGGCTAACCTACTTTTTGATTGTCGTGAATTGCCTGCTAACTGATTTAACAGTCTGTGTCACACATTTGAAGGTGGTTGGGAGCCATTTGTTGTTTTTTCTCTCTAAACTGGCAAGAAAGTGTTCGGAGATCTTTCCTTATCTTCCAGCATGTCACTGGTGTGGGCTTCGTGGAATACCTATACGCTTGGTACTTGAAATGCAAAAGGAGTTTTTTTCCCACCAAAAATTGGACCATATGTGAGTGGGGCTCAGTACCCCCACCGTCATTTATCATAGAAGAATCATCGAATGATTACAGCACAGAAGGAGGCCATTTGGCTCGTCGTGTCTGTGCCAGTTCTCTGCAAGAGCAACTCACTTAGTCCCACTCCCCCCCCCCCCCGGCTTTTCCACGTAGCCCTGCAAATTTTTTCTCTTCAGATAATTATCCAGTTCCCTTTTGAAGGCCTCGATCGAATCTGCCTCCACCACACTCGGGCAGTGCATTCCAGATCCTAACCACTTGCTGCATAAAGTTTTTCCCCATGTCATCACTAGTTCTCTTGCCAATCACTTTCAACTGGTTACCTCTCGATCCTTCTGCCAATGGGAACAGTTTCTCCCTATCTAGTCTGCCCAGACCGCTCATGATTTTGATCTGTAGAACTGTTTAATTTAGCAATGAATATGAATTGTTTCTTGTAAGCATTGACTTGTGTACAGTTTGTATTGTTGTGCATTGGTCAACTCACTTCAATAATTCCCTGGACAAACCGATGCTGTTTTGACTTTGAGCAGTAGTCTCATTGTATTCTCTTCAGAGTCTATCATCATTGAAATCTTGGAACTCCTGGTGATAGCAGGAAAACAAAATCAAGAAAGTAGTTTACAGGACTTTGCTTTTTGTGGTTTTAATCGCGGCACCTCCGATCCTGATTCGACAGTCGAACCTAGCTGTAGTCTCTGGGACGGGTTGCTCCTTTAAAAAAAAGAGTCATTTTGAACTCAGCACAGCTATGCACAGTGGTTCTCCATTGAGAAACGGGGCCTCCTGGAGGAAGGCTATTGTGGACTAACCTTCTCCGAGAAGGCCCCATTTTATACGGGCTGCTGCCTTTTCCCTTTTTCTACCCCTCCCCCCTTGAGGGATGAAGAAAAGAAAAATTCTCCTGGTGTAAGTAAACGGTTAAAGGGTCGATCACGATTGCCGATACCTTGTGTTAGCATTACTCTTACTTTTAAACTCCTGTGTGTATGTTAATTTGCCTGAGGAGGGGAAAGAAAATGTCGAGACCATTGGCTGCTCTGTCACTTTTGTCTTGTAAGAATACGGTCAGGCCTCAATTAACTTAGTTGCCCCGTGAGACAGCTTTGGGAGGTCAGTTATGTGAATCCCCTTGACATTTGTGTTTGTGTAGGACATCTGTGCAAATGGCTGCTTGACGCTCGGACCAGTCCCACAGTCCTTTTATGCTATTTGATTTAATTTGCATTCCCTTTTTTTTTCTTCCTTGCTTTTGCTCTTGTAGTTTTTCACCCCACCGTCATTGGAGAATTGTTCACTGAAAATCCTGAACTACTGAGGGTGTTTGTGGCTACCTTGCCGAAGCAAAATGAACAACTGCTTACTAACTAATGAAAACTGAACTATCAGCAGCCCTTCTCCATTTCTGCTTGCACCAAGAATTTTAACCCTTTTGGGAAATGACATTCAGGATCATTCAGAGCACACACATGAGTTTTTGTAGTGTCTCCTTTGCCTGTGGCTCCATTGATGCTCCCGTTGTTTGTTCTCTGAGCTCTCTGCAGTGGCTGAGACAAGAACACTGGTGACGGGATGAGGCTACCAGAAATACTCATTTCAAAGATCCCACAAGTTAAGGGAATGGTTACATAGTGGTTATGTTATCCAGAGTCTTGGACTAATGATCCAGAGACGTGACTTTAAATCCCACCTTGGTAGCCGGGGAATTTAATTAAATTAAATTCATTCAATAAATTTCGAATAAAAAGCCTGAATCAGTCATTGATCATGTAACTATTGTATTGTAAAAACTCGTCTGGTTCACTAATGCCCTTCAGGGAAGGAAATCTGCCGTCCTTGCCTGGTCTGGCCTACATGTGACTCCAGACCCACAGTAATGTTGACTCTTAACTGCCCTCGGAAATGGCTGGGCAAGCCACTCAGTTCAAGGGCAATTAGGGATGGGTAACAAATGCTGGCATTGCCAGGGATGCCCACATCCCATGAATGAATACAGAAGAAGCATCATTGAGTCTATTACTCTCTGGGAATCTGGGCAGTTTAGCCTTAGCAGCTTTCTAGTGCAGTTTGTTCCTGACTATTCCAGATTCTTAATACACCCTTAAAAATCCCAAAGGTATGGCTCCTGTCGAGTGACTTGGGATGGTTTGTACCACGTTAAAGGCACTATATAAATAAAGTTGTTGTCAGAGCTAAATGATCCTTCTGCACTACTGGGCTGAAGTGATCTTGATCAATTGTGAAGCCCCTTGAGAACTGAAGATACCTAAAGTAAAAACTGAAAGTAAAAATGGATTCAAACGAGGAATGGGTACATGAACTCGTTGTTAGTTTGCCTCATTGTAATGAACCAGTTTTTGAAACCTGGCGGGGAAAATATTTGCAGGTACCACGCGGATTTTGAAAATAATCTTCACTTCGGTATATAATCACAGGATAACAAATTCCAGCACAGAATGAGGACCTTTCTACCCCATTGTCCCTGTGCTTGTACTGGTTCCTCTACTGGACCCGTGCACTGTAACTCCATTTTCCTCCATCCTTTTATATTCTTGCTTTTCAAGTTTCCCTTTCTAAAATGACCTTTTTTACTCTCTCTCCAACTTGTGGGATGGCTTTCTATGATCTAAAAGTCTTCTATGCAAAGTTTTCTAACCTCCCCTTCATTCCTCTAGTGATAAAAGACACTTTTTTTTTCAAGTCCCCTTGTTACTAAGGCAGGTAAAGACATAAAGACATTCAGTAGTGAAGAGGTTATTGATGAGAGCCTTTTTGTTTTCTCCCAGGCGATGTAAGCTGGCATTTTGGCATTTCCATGTAAGATGTAGCCCCTCCCAGCAATAGCATAGTGGCCATTCAGCGCACACCATCTGTCCCTCCACTTTCCATTGTTCAGCAGATGCTTGTAGAAACAGTTCACCGTCTGAAGAGAGAGAAACCTCTCTGGTTTCTAAAGTGTGTGGCTTCTTGCTTTAAAAAAAAAAATGATAGTCTTGTCCGTATGAATCAGTTCAATAAAATAACAGTTGCTTCAACAATGGGGTCCCGTGCACCTGTCTTGGGAAAGTGGGCCCAGTGGGATGTCTCCTGAGCAATCGCTGACTGCTCGTTTTTCAGTCATGCGTGTGTATATTTTCATTGTTTTTGAAATATGTTCCCAACGTGACACCTCTTGTTTCTCTTGCTCACAAGAGGTATCGAGCTTTGACTCGAGACAAATACGCACTAGCAGAATTAGCATTAAACTGTTTCTCTCCCCCTGCCCCCGCCCCTGTTTGTTTCACGCTCTCCGTCAGATTTTAGTTTAGTGAAAGGCTGCGGCAAAGGCGCCAATTTTTCCAGATGTCCCGGTGTAAAGGGCGAAAGAACTTGTATTTACGTCGCACCCTCAGGACGCCCCAAAGCGCTTCGCATTATCTCTGAAGTGTGGTCACTTGTAACGTGGGGAAACATGGGAGCCAAACGGTGCACAGCAAGATCCCACAGACCGCAACGTGATGATGACCAGTTAATCTGATTTGCCAGTGCTGGTTGCAAGAGAAGTGATTGGCCAGGGCACCAGGGTGGAATTTGTTTTTTTTTACATACCTACATGCAGGGATGGGTGCGGGGAGGATGAGGCATGGGTTTAAGCGTCTCATTCAACAGATGGCACCTCTGGCAGTGCAGCACTCCCTCAATACCACAATGGAGTAGAGACAAAAAAGACACCAAATGCCATAAATCAAATAAAAACAAAAAAACAGCATCTGAAAGAGAGAGCGAGCACCTGGGACATTTCGTCAGGAGAGTGTTGTCACGTCGAGCATGTGTCTTGTGTTCCTTCAGAAAGAAAATGACTTTCTCCAAATCCCCCACTGCAGCTTAAAGTTACTTGACAGGAAAATATTAAATTCTGATCCCACTTGAAAGCAACTAATTGGTGGACGTCTGCTTTGAAAAGGTCAAGTAAACTTGAGGAAAAATGTATTAAAGGAGAAGCCGTGCTCTCGGGTTCTGGGATTCCTCTTGCTCTGGTGTCTGCGCGGCGGGTTTTTTTTTTCTGTGCCTTGATTTGCATTAATCTGGTTCTGAAGCAAGTGCGATGCAGTGATGAACTTGGGAAAACTCCAGCCGCTGCTTCTCTCTTTTGTGGACGGCTTGGATTCACTGAGAGCTAAGTTCAAATGCCAAGCCCAAGGGCCTCACAAAAGATCAAGACTGGGTTGGTGGCAGAATAGGGGCTGCTTCTGATACAGGGACTGGGAGTGGGGGAAGGGGGTGAGCAATAGCTGCAGTATTGTACTTGATTCGGCAACTGCTCAGCTCTCCAGCAACTTCCAGTGGTTAAAAGCAAGTACTGTGACAGTACAGTGTTGACGTGTAACCTTGCAATCAGAATGGAGAGGAACACGAAAGTGGGCTTAACTTGAGAGTTCTAGTTCCTCCTGAACTTTGCTGCATTATCAGGGGAGTGGGTGGGCCAGCGAATCCATTCCTGAATTACATTTCTGAGGGAAGGGCAGCATTGCAGCCTTTGAACCATTTGCCTCTGACGGCTTTGGACTTTGCATTGAACATTATTAAATTGAGTTGAAATGTTTTGTGCTGATTTCTTTCACACTTTTAGTTGGAACAGGAGCTGCCTCTCGCAGGGCGTGTATAAATACTAAATGTAACTTTGAAATGTTGAAGGAATTTGCTTGACAACTGCAATGACTGCACCGTGATTAACCTGTCATTGGTGGAGTCTCGTGTGTGCAAACCTTCAGGTAGCATTTTCATCTAATTAGCAAAAGCACTGACCAGACGAATGGCGAGATTATGTATATATTTCTCTACTTCTCCCGTTGAAATGGGTGTTTGTGCCTGTGTCCGCGCTGCAACAAAATGTGCACTTCTGGGTTACACAGAAAATGTGAATTATTGGGTTGCTGATGCCTTTTGGTGTCATGGTTTTGAGCCTGGTTCCAAAGGTTTGCTTTTCACTGGGATGCTTATTAAGCAGATGTTGAGGCTCAGCCAGAGGGAGCAGTTTGAAATCCCATGTGTGTACCCTTTTAAAAGATCCCGTTGGTCTGGGTTATGGACTGAAGATTAATGTTGCCCTGACTGCATGTGGGAAACCAGATCATGAAGGAGCAGACCCCCTAGCTGGCTTCCAGACCATTGTTGGGGGTGGGTGGGGGAGGTGGGTGGTCTCGGAGCTGTGAGAACTGAACCCGTGAAGTGTGCTGTCTGAGGGCGTCGCGGGCCACATGTCGATCAGATCCTGGAGAAGAGAAAAAGTGGGTCGGTTCCAGTAGGCGAGAAGGCTGTTCATTCCATTAAAATTAAGAAGCTACCTTTTGCAGTCAGACTGGAGACTTTCATACTCTATCATTGCCATTCTTGAGTGAAGAAACAACAATAAACAAGTTATGTATTTGATTGTGGGTCAAGCTCCTGTTTGTGTTTCAGTCGTGACTCTGTCTAGCTCTGGGTTCCTGTCCCAGTCCAGGGTATTTCACCACAAAAATGAAGGCTGACACAGCAGTGCGGTACTGAGGGAGTACTGCACTGTCGGAGGTGCCCACTTTCAGATGAGAGGTTAAATGGAGGCTCCGTCTACCGTCTGAGGTGGGGAGTCACCGATTCCCATGGCAGTATTTTGGAGAAGAGCAGGGGAGTCATTACTGGTGTCCTGGCCAATATTTATCCCTCAGTCCACATCACAAAAACAGATGTAATAAAAGCAAAGTACTGCAGATGCTGGAAATCTGAAATAAAAAAACAAGAAATGCTGGAAATACTCAGGTCTGGCAGCATCTGTGGAGAGAGAAGCAGAGTTAACGTTTCAGGTCAGTTCTGATGAAGGGTCACTGAACTGAAACGCTAATTCTGCACAGATTCTGCCAGACCTGCTGAGTGTTTATCACAAAAACAGATGATCTGGTCGTTACCACATTGCTGTTGGTGGGAGCTTGCTGTGCGCAAACTGGCTGTTAGATTTCATAGAACAGCGACGACACTTCAAAAATGCTTCATTGGCTGCAAAGTATGGGGGACGTAGTGAAAGGCGCTATACAAATGCAAGTCTTCACTTGCCGACATCACAACAGTGACCAACTTTTTAAAGAAAGGGAATTCCTTCAGGAAGCATTTGGGAATGGTTGAGCAATGCGATAGGATTTTAAAGCAAGTGCTTTTTAATAAAGTCATTCAGTTAACACTAACCTGACATCACTGATATAAACACTTGTAATGTATTTTGATGGAAACATAAGGGCAAATGTTGAAAGTCCCATCATTAGATAATTGAGAGCCAGGCGGTGAGTGTAGGTGCTGCTTTTTCTATCCATTTGTATCAATGAGAAACTAGGAATTCTTTTTATTCCTCAAGTCTTTCATGAGGACTTAAACCCACAGCCGCTTGACTCTCGACCTGACAGCACGACCACAGTTTAAATGTGCAGCTTTAACGACATCTCAGCATTAAAGGGTGGAAATATTAGCAGAGATGTTGCTTTCAAAACTGGCATGGATAAAAAGGATAGACCCGCTCCAATTTACACACAATTCCCCGTTCCCGAACAACTGTTGCTCCTCCTGACTGTCAGTATCCCAATTTCATAGTCCATTCCCAATGACGTCACTCTCCGCTCTGTGGATCCTCCAGGCGGACGGGTGGTGCCTGCTCAAAGATAATCGAGCA